>NW_027457029.1:0-165000 GCF_040206685.1 Ascaphus truei
GCAGTACTTTTCGAAATAAACTACGTTTCTATGAAAATGTAAGTTTTTTTTTTTTGCGCCACCTAGACTTAAACCTTGTTTATGTGGCCCTTGTTAGCATTTGAGTTTGACATGCTAGTTGTAGAGTAATTTTAACTATGTTTGGAACATTTTTTGAAAGGTTTCAGTTTTTGTCAAAAATGGCAGTTCTTTGGTCAAAAAAAATCTCAAAGACAAGTTGGATTACATCTTCTCAGTGAAATCAGTTGTCCAAATAGATTTCGAACGCCACAGAACTTGAAGATTGATATTGTAGAATCATTTTAAACTATGTTTGAAATATTTTTGAAACATTTTATTTTTTCTCAAAAATGGCAGTTCTTTGGTCAAAACACATCTCAGAGACTAGTTGGGAAAAATCTTCTCATTTGAAATCCAGGAGTTCAATAGGGTTCTAACACCACAGAATTTAAAGATTGATATTGTAGAGTAATTTTAACTATGTTTGGAACATTTTTGAAAGGTTTCAGTTTTTGTCAAAAATGGCAGTTCTTTGGTCAAAATAAAATCTCAAAGACAAGTTGGAAAACATCTTCTCAGTTGAAATCCAGTTGTCCAAATAGATTTTCGAACGCCACAGAACTTGAAGATTGATATTGTAGAATCATTTAAAACTATGTTTGAAATATTTTTGAAACATTTTATTTTTTCTCAAAAATGGCAGTTCTTTGGTCAGAAACACATCTCAGAGACTAGTTGGGAAAAATCTTCTCATTTGAAATCCAGGAGTTCAAATAGGGTTCTAACACCACAGAATTTAAAGATTGATATTGTAGAGTAATTTTAACTATGTTTGGAACATTTTTGAAAGGTTTCAGTTTTTGTCAAAAATGGCAGTTCTTTGGTCAAAAAAAATCTCAAAGACAAGTTGGATTACATCTTCGCAGTTGAAATCCAGTGGTCCAAATAGATTTCTAACGCCACAGAACTTGAAGATTGATATTGTAGAATCATTTAAACTATGTTTGAAATATTTTTGAAACATTTTATTTTTTCTCAAAAATGGCAGTTCTTTGGTCAAAAAAACATCTCAGAGACTAGTTGGGAAATATCTTCTCATTTGAAATCCAGGAGTTCAAATAGGGTTCTAACACCACAGAATTTAAAGATTGACATTGTAGAGTAATTTTAACTATGTTTGGAACATTTTTGAAAGGTTTCAGTTTTTGTCAAAAATGGCAGTTCTTTGGTCAAAATAAAATCTCAAAGACAAGTTGGAAAACATCTTCTCAGTTGAAATCCAGTTGTCCAAATAGATTTCGAACGCCACAGAACTTGAAGATTGATATTGTAGAATCATTTAAACTATGTTTGAAATATTTTTGAAACATTTTATTTTTTCTCAAAAATGGCAGTTCTTTGGTCAAAAACACATCTCAGAGACTAGTTGGGAAAAATCTTCTCATTTGAAATCCAGGAGTTCAAATAGGGTTCTAACACCACAGAATTTAAAGATTGATATTGTAGAGTAATTTTAACTATGTTTGGAACATTTTTGAAAGGTTTCAGTTTTTGTCAAAAATGGCAGTTCTTTGGTCAAAAAAATCTCAAATACAAGTTGGAAAACATCTTCTCAGTTGAAATCCAGTGGTCCAAATAGATTTCTAACGCCACAGAACTTGAAGATTGATATTGTAGAATCATTTAAACTATGTTTGAAATATTTTTGAAACATTTTATTTTTTCTCAAAAATGGCAGTTCTTTGGTCAAAAAAACATCTCAGAGACTAGTTGGGAAATATCTTCTCATTTGAAATCCAGGAGTTCAAATAGGGTTCTAACACCACAGAATTTAAAGATTGATATTGTAGAGTAATTTTAACTATGTTTGGAACATTTTTGAAAGGTTTCAGTTTTTGTCAAAAATGGCAGTTCTTTGGTCAAAAAAAATCTCAAAGACAAGTTGGATTACATCTTCTCAGTTGAAATCCAGTGGTCCAAATAGATTTCTAACGCCACAGAACTTGAAGATTGATATTGTAGAATCATTTAAACTATGTTTGAAATATTTTTGAAACATTTTATTTTTTCTCAAAAATGGCAGTTCTTTGGTCAAAAAAACATCTCAGAGACTAGTTGGGAAATATCTTCTCATTTGAAATCCAGGAGTTCAAATAGGGTTCTAACACCACAGAATTTAAAGATTGATATTGTAGAGTAATTTTAACTATGTTTGGAACATTTTTGAAAGGTTTCAGTTTTTGTCAAAAATGGCAGTTCTTTGGTCAAAAAAATCTCAAAGACAAGTTGGATTACATCTTCTCAGTTGAAATCCAGTGGTCCAAATAGATTTCGAACGCCACAGAACTTGAAGATTGATATTGTAGAATCATTTAAACTATGTTTGAAATATTTTTGAAACATTTTATTTTTTCTCAAAAATGGCAGTTCTTTGGTCAAAAAAACATCTCAGAGACTAGTTGGGAAATATCTTCTCATTTGAAATCCAGGAGTTCAAATAGGATTCTAACACCACAGAATTTAAAGATTGATATTGAATAGTAATTTTAACTATGTTTGGAACATTTTTGAAAGGTTTCAGTTTTTGTCAAAAATGGCAGTTCTTTGGTCAAAAAAAATCTCAAAGACAAGTTGGATTACATCTTCTCAGTTGAAATCCAGTGGTCCAAATAGATTTCGAACGCCACAGAACTTGAAGATTGATATTGTAGAATCATTTAAACTATGTTTGAAATATTTTTGAAACATTTTATTTTTTCTCAAAAATGGCAGTTCTTTGGTCAAAAACACATCTCAGAGACTAGTTGGGAAAAATCTTCTCATTTGAAATCCAGGAGTTCAAATAGGGTTCTAACACCACAGAATTTGAAGATTGATATTGTAGAGTAATTTTAACTATGTTTGGAACATTTTTGAAAGGTTTCAGTTTTTGTCAAAAATGGCAGTTCTTTGGTCAAAAAAAATCTCAAAGACAAGTTGGATTACATCTTCTCAGTTGAAATCCAGTGGTCCAAATAGATTTCTAACGCACAGAACTTGAAGATTGATATTGTAGAATCATTTAAACTATGTTTGAAATATTTTTGAAACATTTTATTTTTTCTCAAAAATGGCAGTTCTTTGGTCAAAAAAACATCTCAGAGACTAGTTGGGAAATATCTTCTCATTTGAAATCCAGGAGTTCAAATAGGGTTCTAACACCACAGAATTTAAAGATTGACATTGTAGAGTAATTTTAACTATGTTTGGAACATTTTTGAAAGCTTTCAGTTTTTGTCAAAAATGGCAGTTCTTTGGTCAAAAAAAAATCTCAAAGACAGGTTGGAAAACATCTTCTCATTTGAAATCCAGTTGTCCAAATAGATTTCTAACGCCACAGAACTTGAAGATTGATATTGTAGAATCATTTAAACTATGTTTGAAATATTTTTGAAACATTTTATTTTTTCTCAAAAATGGCAGTTCTTTGGTCAAAAACACATCTCAGAGACTAGTTGGGAAAAATCTTCTCATTTGAAATCCAGGAGTTCAAATAGGGTTCTAACACCACAGAATTTAAAGATTGATATTGTAGAGTAATTTTAACTATGTTTGGAACATTTTTGAAAGGTTTCAGTTTTTGTCAAAAATGGCAGTTCTTTGGTCAAAATAAAATCTCAAAGACAAGTTGGAAAACATCTTCTCAGTTGAAATCCAGTTGTCCAAATAGATTTCGAACGCCACAGAACTTGAAGATTGATATTGTAGAATCATTTAAACTATGTTTGAAATATTTTTGAAACATTTTATTTTTTCTCAAAAATGGCAGTTCTTTGGTCAGAAACACATCTCAGAGACTAGTTGGGAAAAATCTTCTCATTTGAAATCCAGGAGTTCAAATAGGGTTCTAACACCACAGAATTTAAAGATTGATATTGTAGAGTAATTTTAACTATGTTTGGAACATTTTTGAAAGGTTTCAGTTTTTGTCAAAAATGGCAGTTCTTTGGTCAAAAAAAATCTCAAAGACAAGTTGGATTACATCTTCTCAGTTGAAATCCAGTGGTCCAAATAGATTTCTAACGCACAGAACTTGAAGATTGATATTGTAGAATCATTTAAACTATGTTTGAAATATTTTTGAAACATTTTATTTTTTCTCAAAAATGGCAGTTCTTTGGTCAAAAAAACATCTCAGAGACTAGTTGGGAAATATCTTCTCATTTGAAATCCAGGAGTTCAAATAGGGTTCTAACACCACAGAATTTAAAGATTGACATTGTAGAGTAATTTTAACTATGTTTGGAACATTTTTGAAAGCTTTCAGTTTTTGTCAAAAATGGCAGTTCTTTGGTCAAAAAAAAATCTCAAAGACAGGTTGGAAAACATCTTCTCATTTGAAATCCAGTTGTCCAAATAGATTTCGAACGCCACAGAACTTGAAGATTGATATTGTAGAATCTTTTAAACTATGTTTGAAATATTTTTGAAACATTTTATTTTTTCTCAAAAATGGCAGTTCTTTGGTCAGAAACACATCTCAGAGACTAGTTGGGAAAAATCTTCTCATTTGAAATCCAGGAGTTCAAATAGGGTTCTAACACCACAGAATTTAAAGATTGATATTGTAGAGTAATTTTAACTATGTTTGGAACATTTTTGAAAGGTTTCAGTTTTTGTCAAAAATGGCAGTTCTTTGGTCAAAAAAAATCTCAAAGACAAGATGGATTACATCTTCTCAGTTGAAATCCAGTGGTCCAAATAGATTTCTAACGCCACAGAACTTGAAGATTGATATTGTAGAATCATTTAAACTATGTTTGAAATATTTTTGAAACATTTTATTTTTTCTCAAAAATGGCAGTTCTTTGGTCAAAAAAACATCTCAGAGACTAGTTGGGAAATATCTTCTCATTTGAAATCCAGGAGTTCAAATAGGGTTCTAACACCACAGAATTTAAAGATTGACATTGTAGAGTAATTTTAACTATGTTTGGAACATTTTTGAAAGGTTTCAGTTTTTGTCAAAAATGGCAGTTCTTTGGTCCAAAAAAAATCTCAAAGACAGGTTGGAAAACATCTTCTCATTTGAAATCCAGTTGTCCAAATAGATTTCTAACGCCACAGAACTTGAAGATTGATATTGTAGAATCATTTAAACTATGTTTGAAATATTTTTGAAACATTTTATTTTTTCTCAAAAATGGCAGTTCTTTGGTCAAAAAAACATCTCAGAGACTAGTTGGGAAAAATCTTCTCATTTGAAATCCAGGAGTTCAAATAGGGTTCTAACACCACAGAATTTAAAGATTGATATTGTAGAGTAATTTTAACTATGTTTGGAACATTTTTGAAAGGTTTCAGTTTTTGTCAAAAATGGCAGTTCTTTGGTCAAAAAAAATCTCAAAGACAAGTTGGAAAACATCTTCTCAGTTGAAATCCAGTTGTCCAAATACATTTCGAACGCTACAGAACTTGAAGATTGATATTGTAGAATCATTTAAACTATGTTTAAAATATTTTTGAAAGATTTAATTTTTTCTCAAAAATGGCAGTTCTTTGGTCAAAAAAAATCTCAATGACAAGTTGGAAAACATCTTCTCAGTTGAAATCCAGTTGTCCAAATTGATTTCGAACGCCACATAACTTGAAGATTGATATTGTAGAATCATTTAAACTATGTTTGAAATATTTTTGAAACATTTTATTTTTTCTCAAAAATGGCAGTTCTTTGGTCAAAAAAACATCTCAGAGACTAGTTGGGAAATATCTTCTCATTTGAAATCCAGGAGTTCAAATAGGGTTCTAACACCACAGAATTTAAAGATTGATATTGTAGAGTAATTTTAACTATGTTTGGAACATTTTTGAAAGGTTTCAGTTTTTGTCAAAAATGGCAGTTCTTTGGTCAAAAACACATCTCAGAGACTAGTTGGGAAAAATCTTCTCATTTGAAGTCCAGGAGTTCAAATAGGGTTCTAACACCACAGAATTTAAAGATTGATATTGTAGAGTAATTTTAACTATGTTTGGAACATTTTTGAAAGGTTTCAGTTTTTGTCAAAAATGGCAGTTCTTAGGTCAAAAAAAATCTCAAAGACAAGTTGGATTACATCTTCTCAGTTGAAATCCAGTGGTCCAAATAGATTTCTAACGCCACAGAACTTGAAGATTGATATTGTAGAATCATTTAAACTATGTTTGAAATATTTTTGAAACATTTTATTTTTTCTCAAAAATGGCAGTTCTTTGGTCAAAAAAACATCTCAGAGACTAGTTGGGAAAAATCTTCTCAGTTGAAATCCAGTTGTCCAAATAGATTTCTAACGCCACAGAACTTGAAGATTGATATTGTAGAGTAATTTTAACTATGTTTGGAACATTTTTGAAAGGTTTCAGTTTTTGTCAAAAATTGCAGTTCTTTGGTCAAAAAAAATCTCAAAGACAAGTTGGATTACATCTTCTCAGTTGAAATCCAGTTGTCCAAATAGATTTCTAACGCCACAGAACTTGAAGATTGATATTGTAGAATCATTTAAACTATGTTTGAAATATTTTTGAAACATTTTATTTTTTCTCAAAAATGGCAGTTCTTTGGTCAAAAAAACATCTCAGAGACTAGTTGGGAAAAATCTTCTCATTTGAAATCCCGGAGTTCAAATAGGGTTCTAACACCACAGAATTTAAAGATTGATATTGTAGAGTAATTTTAACTATGTTTGGAACATTTTTGAAAGGTTTCAGTTTTTGTCAAAAATGGCAGTTCTTTGGTCAAAAAAAATCTCAAAGACAAGTTGGAAAACATCTTCTCAGTTGAAATCCAGTTGTCCAAATACATTTCGAACGCTACAGAACTTGAAGATTGATATTGTAGAATCATTTAAACTATGTTTAAAATATTTTTGAAAGATTTAATTTTTTCTCAAAAATGGCAGTTCTTTGGTCAAAAAAAATCTCAATGACAAGTTGGAAAACATCTTCTCAGTTGAAATCCAGTTGTCCAAATTGATTTCGAACGCCACATAACTTGAAGATTGATATTGTAGAATCATTTAAACTATGTTTGAAATATTTTTGAAACATTTTATTTTTTCTCAAAAATGGCAGTTCTTTGGTCAAAAAAACATCTCAGAGACTAGTTGGGAAATATCTTCTCATTTGAAATCCAGGAGTTCAAATAGGGTTCTAACACCACAGAATTTAAAGATTGATATTGTAGAGTAATTTTAACTATGTTTGGAACATTTTTGAAAGGTTTCAGTTTTTGTCAAAAATGGCAGTTCTTTGGTCAAAAACACATCTCAGAGACTAGTTGGGAAAAATCTTCTCATTTGAAGTCCAGGAGTTCAAATAGGGTTCTAACACCACAGAATTTAAAGATTGATATTGTAGAGTAATTTTAACTATGTTTGGAACATTTTTGAAAGGTTTCAGTTTTTGTCAAAAATGGCAGTTCTTAGGTCAAAAAAAATCTCAAAGACAAGTTGGATTACATCTTCTCAGTTGAAATCCAGTGGTCCAAATAGATTTCTAACGCCACAGAACTTGAAGATTGATATTGTAGAATCATTTAAACTATGTTTGAAATATTTTTGAAACATTTTATTTTTTCTCAAAAATGGCAGTTCTTTGGTCAAAAAAACATCTCAGAGACTAGTTGGGAAAAATCTTCTCAGTTGAAATCCAGTTGTCCAAATAGATTTCTAACGCCACAGAACTTGAAGATTGATATTGTAGAGTAATTTTAACTATGTTTGGAACATTTTTGAAAGGTTTCAGTTTTTGTCAAAAATTGCAGTTCTTTGGTCAAAAAAAATCTCAAAGACAAGTTGGATTACATCTTCTCAGTTGAAATCCAGTGGTCCAAATAGATTTCGAACGCCACAGAACTTGAAGATTGATATTGTAGAATCATTTAAACTATGTTTGAAATATTTTTGAAACATTTAATTTTTTCTCAAAAATGGCAGTTCTTTGGTCAAAAAAACATCTCAGAGACTAGTTGGGAAATATCTTCTCATTTGAAATCCAGGAGTTCAAATAGGGTTCTAACACCACAGAATTTAAAGATTGATATTGTAGAGTAATTTTAACTATGTTTGGAACATTTTTGAAAGGTTTCAGTTTTTGTCAAAAATGGCAGTTCTTTGGTCAAAAAAAATCTCAAAGACAAGATGGATTACATCTTCTCAGTTGAAATCCAGTGGTCCAAATAGATTTCTAACGCCACAGAACTTGAAGATTGATATTGTAGAATCATTTAAACTATGTTTGAAATATTTTTGAAACATTTTATTTTTTCTCAAAAATGGCAGTTCTTTGGTCAAAAAAACATCTCAGAGACTAGTTGAGAAATATCTTCTCATTTGAAATCCAGGAGTTCAAATAGGGTTCTAACACCACAGAATTTAAAGATTGACATTGTAGAGTAATTTTAACTATGTTTGGAACATTTTTGAAAGGTTTCAGTTTTTGTCAAAAATGGCAGTTCTTTGGTCCAAAAAAAATCTCAAAGACAGGTTGGAAAACATCTTCTCATTTGAAATCCAGTTGTCCAAATAGATTTCTAACGCCACAGAACTTGAAGATTGATATTGTAGAATCATTTAAACTATGTTTGAAATATTT
Source organism: Ascaphus truei (assembly GCF_040206685.1). Lineage (NCBI taxonomy): Eukaryota > Metazoa > Chordata > Amphibia > Anura > Ascaphidae > Ascaphus > Ascaphus truei. Next base: position 8,608 of record NW_027457029.1, read on the forward strand.
TTGAAACATTTTATTTTTTCTCAAAAATGGCAGTTCTTTGGTCAAAAAAACATCTCAGAGACTAGTTGGGAAATATCTTCTCATTTGAAATCCAGGAGTTCAAATAGGGTTCTAACACCACAGAATTTAAAGATTGATACTGTATTGTAGAGTAATTTTAACTATGTTTGGAACATTTTTGAAAGGTTTCAGTTTTTGTCAAAAATGGCAGTTCTTTGGTCAAAATAAAATCTCAAAGACAAGTTGGAAAACATCTTCTCATTTGAAATCCAGTTGTCCAAATAGATTTCGAACGCCACAGAACTTGAAGATTGATATTGTAGAATCATTTAAACTATGTTTGAAATATTTTTGAAACATTTTATTTTTTCTCAAAAATGGCAGTTCTTTGGTCAAAAAAACATCTCAGAGACTAGTTGGGAAATATCTTCTCATTTGAAATCCAGGAGTTCAAATAGGGTTCTAACACCACAGAATTTAAAGATTGATATTGTAGAGTAATTTTAACTATGTTTGGAACATTTTTGAAAGGTTTCAGTTTTTGTCAAAAATGGCAGTTCTTTGGTCAAAAACACATCTCAGAGACTAGTTGGGAAAAATCTTCTCATTTGAAGTCCAGGAGTTCAAATAGGGTTCTAACACCACAGAATTTAAAGATTGATATTGTAGAGTAATTTTAACTATGTTTGGAACATTTTTGAAAGGTTTCAGTTTTTGTCAAAAATGGCAGTTCTTTGGTCAAAAAAAATCTCAAAGACAAGTTGGAAAACATCTTCTCATTTGAAATCAAGTTGTCCAAATAGATTTCGAACGCCACAGAACTTGAAGATTGATATTGTAGAGTAATTTTAACTATGTTTGGAACATTTTTGAAAGGTTTCAGTTTTTGTCAAAAATGGCAGTTCTTTGGTCAAAAAACACCTCAATGACAAGTTGGAAAACATCTTCTCAGTTGAAATCCAGTTGTCCAAATAGATTTCGAACGCCACAGAACTTGAAGATTGATATTGTAGAATCATTTAAACTATGTTTGAAATATTTTTGAAACATTTTATTTTTTCTCAAAAATGGCAGTTCTTTGGTCAAAAAAACATCTCAGAGACTAGTTGGGAAAAATCTTCTCAGTTGAAATCCAGTTGTCCAAATAGATTTCTAACGCCACAGAACTTGAAGATTGATATTGTAGAGTAATTTTAACTATGTTTGGAACATTTTTGAAAGGTTTCAGTTTTTGTCAAAAATGGCAGTTCTTTGGTCAAAAACACATCTCAGAGACTAGTTGGGAAAAAATCTTCTCATTTGAAATCCAGGAGTTCAAATAGGGTTCTAACACCACAGAATTTAAAGATTGATATTGTAGAGTAATTTTAACTATGTTTGGAACATTTTTGAAAGGTTTCAGTTTTTGTCAAAAATGGCAGTTCTTTGGTCAAAAAAATCTCAAAGACAAGATGGATTACATCTTCTCAGTTGAAATCCAGTGGTCCAAATAGATTTCTAACGCCACAGAACTTGAAGATTGATATTGTAGAATCATTTAAACTATGTTTGAAATATTTTTGAAACATTTTATTTTTTCTCAAAAATGGCAGTTCTTTGGTCAAAAAAACATCTCAGAGACTAGTTGGGAAATATCTTCTCATTTGAAATCCAGGAGTTCAAATAGGGTTCTAACACCACAGAATTTAAAGATTGACATTGTAGAGTAATTTTAACTATGTTTGGAACATTTTTGAAAGGTTTCAGTTTTTGTCAAAAATGGCAGTTCTTTGGTCCCAAAAAAATCTCAAAGACAGGTTGGAAAACATCTTCTCATTTGAAATCCAGTTGTCCAAATAGATTTCTAACGCCACAGAACTTGAAGATTGATATTGTAGAATCATTTAAACTATGTTTGAAATATTTTTGAAACATTTTATTTTTTCTCAAAAATGGCAGTTCTTTGGTCAAAAAAACATCTCAGAGACTAGTTGGGAAAAATCTTCTCATTTGAAATCCAGGAGTTCAAATAGGGTTCTAACACCACAAAATTTAAAGATTGATATTGTAGAGTAATTTTAACTATGTTTGGAACATTTTTGAAAGGTTTCAGTTTTTGTCAAAAATGGCAGTTCTTTGGTCAAAAAAAATCTCAAAGACAAGTTGGAAAACATCTTCTCAGTTGAAATCCAGTTGTCCAAATACATTTCGAACGCTACAGAACTTGAAGATTGATATTGTAGAATCATTTAAACTATGTTTAAAATATTTTTGAAAGATTTAATTTTTTCTCAAAAATGGCAGTTCTTTGGTCAAAAAAAATCTCAATGACAAGTTGGAAAACATCTTCTCAGTTGAAATCCAGTTGTCCAAATTGATTTCGAACGCCACATAACTTGAAGATTGATATTGTAGAATCATTTAAACTATGTTTGAAATATTTTTGAAACATTTTATTTTTTCTCAAAAATGGCAGTTCTTTGGTCAAAAAAACATCTCAGAGACTAGTTGGGAAATATCTTCTCATTTGAAATCCAGGAGTTCAAATAGGGTTCTAACACCACAGAATTTAAAGATTGATATTGTAGAGTAATTTTAACTATGTTTGGAACATTTTTGAAAGGTTTCAGTTTTTGTCAAAAATGGCAGTTCTTTGGTCAAAAACACATCTCAGAGACTAGTTGGGAAAAATCTTCTCATTTGAAGTCCAGGAGTTCAAATAGGGTTCTAACACCACAGAATTTAAAGATTGATATTGTAGAGTAATTTTAACTATGTTTGGAACATTTTTGAAAGGTTTCAGTTTTTGTCAAAAATGGCAGTTCTTAGGTCAAAAAAAATCTCAAAGACAAGTTGGATTACATCTTCTCAGTTGAAATCCAGTGGTCCAAATAGATTTCTAACGCCACAGAACTTGAAGATTGATATTGTAGAATCATTTAAACTATGTTTGAAATATTTTTGAAACATTTTATTTTTTCTCAAAAATGGCAGTTCTTTGGTCAAAAAAACATCTCAGAGACTAGTTGGGAAAAATCTTCTCAGTTGAAATCCAGTTGTCCAAATAGATTTCTAAAGCCACAGAACTTGAAGATTGATATTGTAGAGTAATTTTAACTATGTTTGGAACATTTTTGAAAGGTTTCAGTTTTTGTCAAAAATTGCAGTTCTTTGGTCAAAAAAAATCTCAAAGACAAGTTGGATTACATCTTCTCAGTTGAAATCCAGTGGTCCAAATAGATTTCGAACGCCACAGAACTTGAAGATTGATATTGTAGAATCATTTAAACTATGTTTGAAATATTTTTGAAACATTTAATTTTTTCTCAAAAATGGCAGTTCTTTGGTCAAAAAAACATCTCAGAGACTAGTTGGGAAATATCTTCTCATTTGAAATCCAGGAGTTCAAATAGGGTTCTAACACCACAGAATTTAAAGATTGATATTGTAGAGTAATTTTAACTATGTTTGGAACATTTTTGAAAGGTTTCAGTTTTTGTCAAAAATGGCAGTTCTTTGGTCAAAAAAAATCTCAAAGACAAGATGGATTACATCTTCTCAGTTGAAATCCAGTGGTCCAAATAGATTTCTAACGCCACAGAACTTGAAGATTGATATTGTAGAATCATTTAAACTATGTTTAAAATATTTTTGAAAGATTTAATTTTTTCTCAAAAATGGCAGTTCTTTGGTCAAAAAAAATCTCAATGACAAGTTGGAAAACATCTTCTCAGTTGAAATCCAGTTGTCCAAATTGATTTCGAACGCCACATAACTTGAAGATTGATATTGTAGAATCATTTAAACTATGTTTGAAATATTTTTGAAACATTTAATTTTTTCTCAAAAATGGCAGTTCTTTGGTCAAAAAAACATCACAGAGACTAGTTGGGAAATATCTTCTCATTTGAAATCCAGGAGTTCAAATAGGGTTCTAACACCACAGAATTTAAAGATTGATATTGTAGAGTAATTTTAACTATGTTTGGAACATTTTTGAAAGGTTTCAGTTTTTGTCAAAAATGGCAGTTCTTTGGTCAAAAAAAATCTCAAAGACAAGTTGGAAAACATCTTCTCAGTTGAAATCCAGTTGTCCAAATACATTTCGAACGCTACAGAACTTGAAGATTGATATTGTAGAATCATTTAAACTATGTTTAAAATATTTTTGAAAGATTTAATTTTTTCTCAAAAATGGCAGTTCTTTGGTCAAAAAAAATCTCAATGACAAGTTGGAAAACATCTTCTCAGTTGAAATCCAGTTGTCCAAATTGATTTCGAACGCCACAGAACTTGAAGATTGATATTGTAGAATCATTTAAACTATGTTTGAAATATTTTTGAAACATTTTATTTTTTCTCAAAAATGGCAGTTCTTTGGTCAAAAAAACATCTCAGAGACTAGTTGGGAAAAATCTTCTCATTTGAAATCCAGGAGTTCAAATAGGGTTCTAACACCACAGAATTTAAAGATTGATATTGTAGAGTAATTTTAACTATGTTTGGAACATTTTTGAAAGGTTTCAGTTTTTGTCAAAAATGGCAGTTCTTTGGTCAAAAAAAATCTCAAAGACAAGTTGGATTACATCTTCTCAGTTGAAATCCAGTGGTCCAAATAGATTTCTAACGCCACAGAACTTGAAGATTGATATTGTAGAATCATTTAAACTATGTTTGAAATATTTTTGAAACATTTAATTTTTTCTCAAAAATGGCAGTTCTTTGGTCAAAAAAACATCACAGAGACTAGTTGGGAAATATCTTCTCATTTGAAATCCAGGACTTCAAATAGGGTTCTAACACCACAGAATTTAAAGATTGATATTGTAGAGTAATTTTAACTATGTGTGGAACATTTTTGAAAGGTTTCAGTTTTTGTCAAAAATGGCAGTTCTTTGGTCAAAAAAAATCTCAAAGACAAGTTGGAAAACATCTTCTCATTTGAAATCCAGTTGTCCAAATAGATTTCGAACGCCACAGAACTTGAAGATTGATATTGTAGAATCATTTAAACTATGTTTGAAATATTTTTGAAACATTTTATTTTTTCTCAAAAATGGCAGTTCTTTGGTCAAAAAAACATCTCAGAGACTAGTTGGGAAAAATCTTCTCAGTTGAAATCCAGGAGTTCAAATAGGGTTCTAACACCACAGAATTTAAAGATTGATATTGTAGAGTAATTTTAACTATGTTTGGAACATTTTTGAAAGGTTTCAGTTTTTGTCAAAAATGGCAGTTCTTTGGTCAAAAAAAATCTCAAAGACAAGTTGGAAAACATCTTCTCAGTTGAAATCCAGTTGTCCAAATACATTTCGAACGCTACAGAACTTGAAGATTGATATTGTAGAATCATTTAAACTATGTTTAAAATATTTTTGAAAGATTTAATTTTTTCTCAAAAATGGCAGTTCTTTGGTCAAAAAAAATCTCAATGACAAGTTGGAAAACATCTTCTCAGTTGAAATCCAGTTGTCCAAATTGATTTCGAACGCCACAGAACTTGAAGATTGATATTGTAGAATCATTTAAACTATGTTTGAAATATTTTTGAAACATTTTATTTTTTCTCAAAAATGGCAGTTCTTTGGTCAAAAAAACATCTCAGAGACTAGTTGGGAAATATCTTCTCATTTGAAATCCAGGAGTTCAAATAGGGTTCTAACACCACAGAATTTAAAGATTGATATTGTAGAGTAATTTTAACTATGTTTGGAACATTTTTGAAAGGTTTCAGTTTTTGTCAAAAATGGCAGTTCTTTGGTCAAAAAAACATCTCAGAGACTAGTTGGGAAATATCTTCTCATTTGAAGTCCAGGAGTTCAAATAGGGTTCTAACACCACAGAATTTAAAGATTGATATTGTAGAGTAATTTTAACTATGTTTGGAACATTTTTGAAAGGTTTCAGTTTTTGTCAAAAATGGCAGTTCTTAGGTCAAAAAAAATCTCAAAGACAAGTTGGATTACATCTTCTCAGTTGAAATCCAGTGGTCCAAATAGATTTCTAACGCCACAGAACTTGAAGATTGATATTGTAGAATCATTTAAACTATGTTTGAAATATTTTTGAAACATTTTATTTTTTCTCAAAAATGGCAGTTCTTTGGTCAAAAAAACATCTCAGAGACTAGTTGGGAAAAATCTTCTCAGTTGAAATCCAGTTGTCCAAATAGATTTCTAACGCCACAGAACTTGAAGATTGATATTGTAGAGTAATTTTAACTATGTTTGGAACATTTTTGAAAGGTTTCAGTTTTTGTCAAAAATTGCAGTTCTTTGGTCAAAAAAAATCTCAAAGACAAGTTGGATTACATCTTCTCAGTTGAAATCCAGTGGTCCAAATAGATTTCTAACGCCACAGAACTTGAAGATTGATATTGTAGAATCATTTAAACTATGTTTGAAATATTTTTGAAACATTTAATTTTTTCTCAAAAATGGCAGTTCTTTGGTCAAAAAAACATCACAGAGACTAGTTGGGAAATATCTTCTCATTTGAAATCCAGGAGTTCAAATAGGGTTCTAACACCACAGAATTTAAAGATTGATATTGTAGAGAAATTTTAACTATGTGTGGAACATTTTTGAAAGGTTTCAGTTTTTGTCAAAAATGGCAGTTCTTTGGTCAAAAAAAATCTCAAAGACAAGTTGGAAAACATCTTCTCATTTGAAATCCAGTTGTCCAAATAGATTTCGAACGCCACAGAACTTGAAGATTGATATTGTAGAATCATTTAAACTATGTTTGAAATATTTTTGAAACATTTTATTTTTTCTCAAAAATGGCAGTTCTTTGGTCAAAAAAACATCTCAGAGACTAGTTGGGAAAAATCTTCTCAGTTGAAATCCAGTTGTCCAAATAGATTTCTAACGCCACAGAACTTGAAGATTGATATTGTAGAGTAATTTTAACTATGTTTGGAACATTTTTGAAAGGTTTCAGTTTTTGTCAAAAATGGCAGTTCTTTGGTCAAAAAACACCTCAATGACAAGTTGGAAAACATCTTCTCAGTTGAAATCCAGTTGTCCAAATAGATTTCGAACGCCACAGAACTTGAAGATTGATATTGTAGAATCATTTAAACTATGTTTGAAATATTTTTGAAAATTTTTATTTTTTCTCAAAAATGGCAGTTCTTTGGTCAAAAAAACATCTCAGAGACTAGTTGGGAAAAATCTTCTCATTTGAAATCCAGGAGTTCAAATAGGGTTCTAACACCACAGAATTTAAAGATTGATATTGTAGAGTAATTTTAACTATGTTTGGAACATTTTTGAAAGGTTTCAGTTTTTGTCAAAAATGGCAGTTCTTTGGTCAAAAAAAATCTCAAAAACAAGTTGGAAAACATCTTCTCATTTGAAATCCAGTTGTCCAAATAGATTTCGAACGCCACAGAACTTGAAGATTGATATTGTAGAATCATTTAAACTATGTTTGAAATATTTTTGAAACATTTTATTTTTTCTCAAAAATGGCAGTTCTTTGGTCAAAAAAACATCTCAGAGACTAGTTGGGAAAAATCTTCTCAGTTGAAATCCAGTTGTCCAAATAGATTTCTAACGCCACAGAACTTGAAGATTGATATTGTAGAGTAATTTTAACTATGTTTGGAACATTTTCGAAAGGTTTCAGTTTTTGTAAAAAATGGCAGTTCTTTGGTCAAAAAACACCTCAATGACAAGTTGGAAAACATCTTCTCAGTTGAAATCCAGTTGTCCAAATAGATTTCGAACGCCACAGAACTTGAAGATTGATATTGTAGAATCATTTAAACTATGTTTGAAATATTTTTGAAACATTTTATTTTTTCTCAAAAATGGCAGTTCTTTGGTCAAAAAAACATCTCAGAGACTAGTTGGGAAATATCTTCTCATTTGAAATCCAGGAGTTCAAATAGGGTTCTAACACCACAGAATTTAAAGATTGACATTGTAGAGTAATTTTAACTATGTTTGGAACATTTTTGAAAGGTTTCAGTTTTTGTCAAAAATGGCAGTTCTTTGGTCAAAAAAAAATCTCAAAGACAGGTTGGAAAAAATCTTCTCAATTGAAATCCAGTTGTCCAAATAGATTTCTAACGCCACAGAACTTGAAGATTGATATTGTAGAATCATTTAAACTATGTTTGAAATATTTTTGAAACATTTTATTTTTTCTCAAAAATGGCAGTTCTTTGGTCAAAAAAACATCTCAGAGACTAGTTGGGAAAAATCTTCTCAGTTGAAATCCAGGAGTTCAAATAGGGTTCTAACACCACAGAATTTAAAGATTGATATTGTAGAGTAATTTTAACTATGTTTGGAACATTTTTGAAAGGTTTCAGTTTTTGTCAAAAATGGCAGTTCTTTGGTCAAAAAAAATCTCAAAGACAAGTTGGAAAACATCTTCTCAGTTGAAATCCAGTTGTCCAAATACATTTCGAACGCTACAGAACTTGAAGATTGATATTGTAGAATCATTTAAACTATGTTTAAAATATTTTTGAAAGATTTAATTTTTTCTCAAAAATGGCAGTTCTTTGGTCAAAAAAAATCTCAATGACAAGTTGGAAAACATCTTCTCAGTTGAAATCCAGTTGTCCAAATTGATTTCGAACGCCACAGAACTTGAAGATTGATATTGTAGAATCATTTAAACTATGTTTGAAATATTTTTGAAACATTTTATTTTTTCTCAAAAATGGCAGTTCTTTGGTCAAAAAAACATCTCAGAGACTAGTTGGGAAATATCTTCTCATTTGAAATCCAGGAGTTCAAATAGGGTTCTAACACCACAGAATTTAAAGATTGATATTGTAGAGTAATTTTAACTATGTTTGGAACATTTTTGAAAGGTTTCAGTTTTTGTCAAAAATGGCAGTTCTTTGGTCAAAAAAACATCTCAGAGACTAGTTGGGAAATATCTTCTCATTTGAAGTCCAGGAGTTCAAATAGGGTTCTAACACCACAGAATTTAAAGATTGATATTGTAGAGTAATTTTAACTATGTTTGGAACATTTTTGAAAGGTTTCAGTTTTTGTCAAAAATGGCAGTTCTTAGGTCAAAAAAAATCTCAAAGACAAGTTGGATTACATCTTCTCAGTTGAAATCCAGTGGTCCAAATAGATTTCTAACGCCACAGAACTTGAAGATTGATATTGTAGAATCATTTAAACTATGTTTGAAATATTTTTGAAACATTTTATTTTTTCTCAAAAATGGCAGTTCTTTGGTCAAAAAAACATCTCAGAGACTAGTTGGGAAAAATCTTCTCAGTTGAAATCCAGTTGTCCAAATAGATTTCTAACGCCACAGAACTTGAAGATTGATATTGTAGAGTAATTTTAACTATGTTTGGAACATTTTTGAAAGGTTTCAGTTTTTGTCAAAAATTGCAGTTCTTTGGTCAAAAAAAATCTCAAAGACAAGTTGGATTACATCTTCTCAGTTGAAATCCAGTGGTCCAAATAGATTTCTAACGCCACAGAACTTGAAGATTGATATTGTAGAATCATTTAAACTATGTTTGAAATATTTTTGAAACATTTAATTTTTTCTCAAAAATGGCAGTTCTTTGGTCAAAAAAACATCACAGAGACTAGTTGGGAAATATCTTCTCATTTGAAATCCAGGAGTTCAAATAGGGTTCTAACACCACAGAATTTAAAGATTGATATTGTAGAGAAATTTTAACTATGTGTGGAACATTTTTGAAAGGTTTCAGTTTTTGTCAAAAATGGCAGTTCTTTGGTCAAAAAAAATCTCAAAGACAAGTTGGAAAACATCTTCTCATTTGAAATCCAGTTGTCCAAATAGATTTCGAACGCCACAGAACTTGAAGATTGATATTGTAGAATCATTTAAACTATGTTTGAAATATTTTTGAAACATTTTATTTTTTCTCAAAAATGGCAGTTCTTTGGTCAAAAAAACATCTCAGAGACTAGTTGGGAAAAATCTTCTCAGTTGAAATCCAGTTGTCCAAATAGATTTCTAACGCCACAGAACTTGAAGATTGATATTGTAGAGTAATTTTAACTATGTTTGGAACATTTTTGAAAGGTTTCAGTTTTTGTCAAAAATGGCAGTTCTTTGGTCAAAAAACACCTCAATGACAAGTTGGAAAACATCTTCTCAGTTGAAATCCAGTTGTCCAAATAGATTTCGAACGCCACAGAACTTGAAGATTGATATTGTAGAATCATTTAAACTATGTTTGAAATATTTTTGAAAATTTTTATTTTTTCTCAAAAATGGCAGTTCTTTGGTCAAAAAAACATCTCAGAGACTAGTTGGGAAAAATCTTCTCATTTGAAATCCAGGAGTTCAAATAGGGTTCTAACACCACAGAATTTAAAGATTGATATTGTAGAGTAATTTTAACTATGTTTGGAACATTTTTGAAAGGTTTCAGTTTTTGTCAAAAATGGCAGTTCTTTGGTCAAAAAAAATCTCAAAAACAAGTTGGAAAACATCTTCTCATTTGAAATCCAGTTGTCCAAATAGATTTCGAACGCCACAGAACTTGAAGATTGATATTGTAGAATCATTTAAACTATGTTTGAAATATTTTTGAAACATTTTATTTTTTCTCAAAAATGGCAGTTCTTTGGTCAAAAAAACATCTCAGAGACTAGTTGGGAAAAATCTTCTCAGTTGAAATCCAGTTGTCCAAATAGATTTCTAACGCCACAGAACTTGAAGATTGATATTGTAGAGTAATTTTAACTATGTTTGGAACATTTTCGAAAGGTTTCAGTTTTTGTAAAAAATGGCAGTTCTTTGGTCAAAAAACACCTCAATGACAAGTTGGAAAATATCTTCTCAGTTGAAATCCAGTTGTCCAAATAGATTTCGAACGCCACAGAACTTGAAGATTGATATTGTAGAATCATTTAAACTATGTTTGAAATATTTTTGAAACATTTTATTTTTTCTCAAAAATGGCAGTTCTTTGGTCAAAAAAACATCTCAGAGACTAGTTGGGAAATATCTTCTCATTTGAAATCCAGGAGTTCAAATAGGGTTCTAACACCACAGAATTTAAAGATTGACATTGTAGAGTAATTTTAACTATGTTTGGAACATTTTTGAAAGGTTTCAGTTTTTGTCAAAAATGGCAGTTCTTTGGTCAAAAAAAAATCTCAAAGACAGGTTGGAAAAAATCTTCTCAATTGAAATCCAGTTGTCCAAATAGATTTCTAACGCCACAGAACTTGAAGATTGATATTGTAGAATCATTTAAACTATGTTTGAAATATTTTTGAAACATTTTATTTTTTCTCAAAAATGGCAGTTCTTTGGTCAAAAAAACATCTCAGAGACTAGTTGGGAAACATCTTCTCATTTGAAATCCAGGAGTTCAAATAGGGTTCTAACACCACAGAATTTAAAGATTGATATTGTAGAGTAATTTTAACTATGTTTGGAACATTTTTGAAAGGTTTCAGTTTTTGTCAAAAATGGCAGTTCTTTGGTCAAAATAAAATCTCAAAGACAAGTTGGAAAACATCTTCTCAGTTGAAATCCAGTTGTCCAAATAGATTTCGAACGCCACAGAACTTGAAGATTGATATTGTAGAATCATTTAAACTATGTTTAAAATATTTTTGAAAGATTTAATTTTTTCTGAAAAATGGCAGTTCTTTGGTCAAAAAAAATCTCAAAGACAAGTTGGAAAACATCTTCTCATTTGAAATCCAGTTGTCCAAATAGATTTCGAACGCCACAGAACTTGAAGATTGATATTGTAGAATCATTTAAACTATGTTTGAAATATTTTTGAAACATTTTATTTTTTCTCAAAAATGGCAGTTCTTTGGTCAAAAAAACATCTCAGAGACTAGTTGGGAAAAATCTTCTCAGTTGAAATCCAGTTGTCCAAATAGATTTCTAACGCCACAGAACTTGAAGATTGATATTGTAGAGTAATTTTAACTATGTTTGGAACATTTTTGAAAGGTTTCAGTTTTTGTCAAAAATGGCAGTTCTTTGGTCAAAAAACACCTCAATGACAAGTTGGAAAACATCTTCTCAGTTGAAATCCAGTTGTCCAAATAGATTTCGAACGCCACAGAACTTGAAGATTGATATTGTAGAATCATTTAAACTATGTTTGAAATATTTTTGAAACATTTTATTTTTTCTCAAAAATGGCAGTTCTTTGGTCAAAAAAACATCTCAGAGACTAGTTGGGAAATATTTTCTCATTTGAAATCCAGGAGTTCAAATAGGGTTCTAACACCACAGAATTTAAAGATTGATATTGTAGAGTAATTTTAACTATGTTTGGAACATTTTTGAAAGGTTTCAGTTTTTGTCAAAAATGGCAGTTCTTTGGTCAAAAAAAATCTCAAAGACAAGTTGGATTACATCTTCTCAGTTGAAATCCAGTGGTCCAAATAGATTTCTAATGCCACAGAACTTGAAGATTGATATTGTAGAATCATTTAAACTATGTTTGAAATATTTTTTAAACATTTTATTTTTTCTCAAAAATGGCCGTTCTTTGGTCAAAAAAACATCTCAGAGACTAGTTGGGAAAAATCTTCTCATTTGAAATCCAGGAGTTCAAATAGGGTTCTAACACCACAGAATTTAAAGATTGATATTGTAGAGTAATTTTAACTATGTTTGGAACATTTTTGAAAGGTTTCAGTTTTTGTCAAAAATGGCAGTTCTTTGGTCAAAAAAAAATCTCAAAGACAGGTTGGAAAACATCTTCTCATTTGAAATCCAGTTGTCCAAATAGATTTCTAACGCCACAGAACTTGAAGATTGATATTGTAGAATCATTTAAACTATGTTTGAAATATTTTTGAAACATTTTATTTTTTCTCAAAAATGGCAGTTCTTTGGTCAAAAAAACATCTCAGAGACTAGTTGGGAAATATCTTCTCATTTGAAATCCAGGAGTTCAAATAGGGTTCTAACACCACAGAATTTAAAGATTGATATTGTAGAGTAATTTTAACTATGTTTGGAACATTTTTGAAAGGTTTCAGTTTTTGTCAAAAATGGCAGTTCTTTGGTCAAAAAAAATCTCAAAGACAAGTTGGAAAACATCTTCTCAGTTGAAATCCAGTTGTCCAAATAGATTTCGAACGCTACAGAGCTTGAAGATTGATATTGTAGAATCATTTAAACTATGTTTGAAATATTTTTGAAACATTTTATTTTTTCTCAAAAATGGCAGTTCTTTGGTCAAAAACACATCTCAGAGACTAGTTGGGAAAAATCTTCTCATTTGAAATCCAGGAGTTCAAATAGGGTTCTAACACCACAAAATTTAAAGATTGATATGGTAGAGTAATTTTAACTATGTGTGGAACATTTTTGAAAGGTTTCAGTTTTTGTCAAAAATGGCAGTTCTTTGGTCAAAAAACACCTCAATGACAAGTTGGAAAACATCTTCTCAGTTGAAATCCAGTTGTCCAAATAGATTTCGAACGCCACAGAACTTGAAGATTGATATTGTAGAATCATTTAAACTATGTTTGAAATATTTTTGAAACATTTTATTTTTTCTCAAAAATGGCAGTTCTTTGGTCAAAAAAACATCTCAGAGACTAGTTGGGAAATATCTTCTCATTTGAAATCCAGGAGTTCAAATAGGGTTCTAACACCACAGAATTTAAAGATTGATATTGTAGAGTAATTTTAACTATGTTTGGAACATTTTTGAAAGGTTTCAGTTTTTGTCAAAAATGGCAGTTCTTTGGTCAAAAAAAATCTCAAAGACAAGTTGGAAAACATCTTCTCAGTTGAAATCCAGTTGTCCAAATAGATTTCGAACGCTACAGAGCTTGAAGATTGATATTGTAGAATCATTTAAACTATGTTTGAAATATTTTTGAAACATTTTATTTTTTCTCAAAAATGGCAGTTCTTTGGTCAAAAACACATCTCAGAGACTAGTTGGGAAAAATCTTCTCATTTGAAATCCAGGAGTTCAAATAGGGTTCTAACACCACAAAATTTAAAGATTGATATGGTAGAGTAATTTTAACTATGTGTGGAACATTTTTGAAAGGTTTCAGTTTTTGTCAAAAATGGCAGTTCTTTGGTCAAAAAACACCTCAATGACAAGTTGGAAAACATCTTCTCAGTTGAAATCCAGTTGTCCAAATAGATTTCGAACGCCACAGAACTTGAAGATTGATATTGTAGAATCATTTAAACTATGTTTGAAATATTTTTGAAACATTTTATTTTTTCTCAAAAATGGCAGTTCTTTGGTCAAAAAAACATCTCAGAGACTAGTTGGGAAATATCTTCTCATTTGAAATCCAGGAGTTCAAATAGGGTTCTAACACCACAGAATTTAAAGATTGCTATTGTAGAGTAATTTTAACTATGTTTGGAACATTTTTGAAAGGTTTCAGTTTTTGTCAAAAATGGCAGTTCTTTGGTCAAAAAAAAAATCTCAAAGACAGGTTGGAAAACATCTTCTCATTTGAAATCCAGTTGTCCAAATAGATTTCTAACGCCACAGAACTTGAAGATTGATATTGTAGAATCATTTAAACTATGTTTGAAATATTTTTGAAACATTTTATTTTTTCTCAAAAATGGCAGTTCTTTGGTCAAAAAAACATCTCAGAGACTAGTTGGGAAATATCTTCTCATTTGAAATCCAGGAGTTCAAATAGGGTTCTAACACCACAGAATTTAAAGATTGCTATTGTAGAGTAATTTTAACTATGTTTGGAACATTTTTGAAAGGTTTCAGTTTTTGTCAAAAATGGCAGTTCTTTGGTCAAAAAAAATCTCAAAGACAAGTTGGATTACATCTTCTCAGTTGAAGTCCAGTGGTCCAAATAGATTTCTAATGCCACAGAACTTGAAGATTGATATTGTAGAATCATTTAAACTATGTTTGAAATATTTTTGAAACATTTTATTTTTTCTCAAAAATGGCAGTTCTTTGGTCAAAAAAACATCTCAGAGACTAGTTGGGAAAAATCTTCTCATTTGAAATCCAGGAGTTCAAATAGGGTTCTAACACCACAGAATTTAAAGATTGATATTGTAAAGTAATTTTAACTATGTTTGGAACATTTTTGAAAGGTTTCAGTTTTTGTCAAAAATGGCAGTTCTTTGGTCAAAAAAAATCTCAAAGACAAGTTGGATTACATCTTCTCAGTTGAAATCCAGTGGTCCAAATAGATTTCTAATGCCACAGAACTTGAAGATTGATATTGTAGAATCATTCAAACTATGTTTGAAATATTTTTGAAACATTTTATTTTTTCTCAAAAATGGCAGTTCTTTGGTCAAAAAAACATCTCAGAGACTAGTTGGGAAATATCTTCTCATTTGAAATCCAGGAGTTCAAATAGGGTTCTAACACCACAGGATTTAAAGATTGACATTGTAGAGTAATTTTAACTATGTTTGGAACATTTTTGAAAGGTTTCAGTTTTTGTCAAAAATGGCAGTTCTTTGGTCAAAAAAAAATCTCAAAGACAGGTTGGAAAACATCTTCTCATTTGAAATCCAGTTGTCCAAATAGATTTCTAACGCCACAGAACTTGAAGATTGATATTGTAGAATCATTTAAACTATGTTTGAAATATTTTTGAAACATTTTATTTTTTCTCAAAAATGGCAGTTCTTTGGTCAAAAAAACATCTCAGAGACTAGTTGGGAAATATCTTCTCATTTGAAATCCAGGAGTTCAAATAGGGTTCTAACACCACAGAATTTAAAGATTGACATTGTAGAGTAATTTTAACTATGTTTGGAACATTTTTGAAAGGTTTCAGTTTTTGTCAAAAATGGCAGTTCTTTGGTCAAAAAACACCTCAATGACAAGTTGGAAAACATCTTCTCAGTTGAAATCCAGTTGTCCAAATAGATTTCGAACGCCACAGAACTTGAAGATTGATATTGTAGAATCATTTAAACTATGTTTGAAATATTTTTGAAACATTTTATTTTTTCTCAAAAATGGCAGTTCTTTGGTCAAAAAAACATCTCAGAGACTAGTTGGGAAATATCTTCTCATTTGAAATCCAGGAGTTCAAATAGGGTTCTAACACCACAGAATTTAAAGATTGATATTGTAGAGTAATTTTAACTATGTTTGGAACATTTTTGAAAGGTTTCAGTTTTTGTCAAAAATGGCAGTTCTTTGGTCAAAAAAAAATCTCAAAGACAGGTTGGAAAACATCTTCTCATTTGAAATCCAGTTGTCCAAATAGATTTCTAACGCCACAGAACTTGAAGATTGATATTGTAGAATCATTTAAACTATGTTTGAAATATTTTTGAAACATTTTATTTTTTCTCAAAAATGGCAGTTCTTTGGTCAAAAAAACATCTCAGAGACTAGTTGGGAAATATCTTCTCATTTGAAATCCAGGAGTTCAAATAGGGTTCTAACACCACAGAATTTAAAGATTGATATTGTAGAGTAATTTTAACTATGTTTGGAACATTTTTGAAAGGTTTCAGTTTTTGTCAAAAATGGCAGTTCTTTGGTCAAAAAAAATCTCAAAGACAAGTTGGAAAACATCTTCTCAGTTGAAATCCAGTTGTCCAAATAGATTTCGAACGCTACAGAGCTTGAAGATTGATATTGTAGAATCATTTAAACTATGTTTGAAATATTTTTGAAACATTTTATTTTTTCTCAAAAATGTCAGTTCTTTGGTCAAAAACACATCTCAGAGACTAGTTGGGAAAAATCTTCTCATTTGAAATCCAGGAGTTCAAATAGGGTTCTAACACCACAGAATTTAAAGATTGATATTGTAGAGTAATTTTAACTATGTTTGGAACATTTTTGAAAGGTTTCAGTTTTTGTCAAAAATGGCAGTTCTTTGGTCAAAAAAAAATCTCAAAGACAGGTTGGAAAACATCTTCTCATTTGAAATCCAGTTGTCCAAATAGATTTCTAACGCCACAGAACTTGAAGATTGATATTGTAGAATCATTTAAACTATGTTTGAAATATTTTTGAAACATTTTATTTTTTCTCAAAAATGGCAGTTCTTTGGTCAAAAAAACATCTCAGAGACTAGTTGGGAAATATCTTCTCATTTGAAATCCAGGAGTTCAAATAGGGTTCTAACACCACAGAATTTAAAGATTGATATTGTAGAGTAATTTTAACTATGTTTGGAACATTTTTGAAAGGTTTCAGTTTTTGTCAAAAATGGCAGTTCTTTGGTCAAAAAACACCTCAATGACAAGTTGGAAAACATCTTCTCAGTTGAAATCCAGTTGTCCAAATAGATTTCGAACGCCACAGAACTTGAAGATTGATATTGTAGAATCATTTAAACTATGTTTGAAATATTTTTGAAACATTTTATTTTTTCTCAAAAATGGCAGTTCTTTGGTCAAAAAAACATCTCAGAGACTAGTTGGGAAATATCTTCTCATTTGAAATCCAGGAGTTCAAATAGGGTTCTAACACCACAGAATTTAAAGATTGCTATTGTAGAGTAATTTTAACTATGTTTGGAACATTTTTGAAAGGTTTCAGTTTTTGTCAAAAATGGCAGTTCTTTGGTCAAAAAAAAAATCTCAAAGACAGGTTGGAAAACATCTTCTCATTTGAAATCCAGTTGTCCAAATAGATTTCTAACGCCACAGAACTTGAAGATTGATATTGTAGAATCATTTAAACTATGTTTGAAATATTTTTGAAACATTTTATTTTTTCTCAAAAATGGCAGTTCTTTGGTCAAAAAAACATCTCAGAGACTAGTTGGGAAATATCTTCTCATTTGAAATCCAGGAGTTCAAATAGGGTTCTAACACCACAGAATTTAAAGATTGCTATTGTAGAGTAATTTTAACTATGTTTGGAACATTTTTGAAAGGTTTCAGTTTTTGTCAAAAATGGCAGTTCTTTGGTCAAAAAAAATCTCAAAGACAAGTTGGATTACATCTTCTCAGTTGAAGTCCAGTGGTCCAAATAGATTTCTAATGCCACAGAACTTGAAGATTGATATTGTAGAATCATTTAAACTATGTTTGAAATATTTTTGAAACATTTTATTTTTTCTCAAAAATGGCAGTTCTTTGGTCAAAAAAACATCTCAGAGACTAGTTGGGAAAAATCTTCTCATTTGAAATCCAGGAGTTCAAATAGGGTTCTAACACCACAGAATTTAAAGATTGATATTGTAAAGTAATTTTAACTATGTTTGGAACATTTTTGAAAGGTTTCAGTTTTTGTCAAAAATGGCAGTTCTTTGGTCAAAAAAAATCTCAAAGACAAGTTGGATTACATCTTCTCAGTTGAAATCCAGTGGTCCAAATAGATTTCTAATGCCACAGAACTTGAAGATTGATATTGTAGAATCATTCAAACTATGTTTGAAATATTTTTGAAACATTTTATTTTTTCTCAAAAATGGCAGTTCTTTGGTCAAAAAAACATCTCAGAGACTAGTTGGGAAATATCTTCTCATTTGAAATCCAGGAGTTCAAATAGGGTTCTAACACCACAGGATTTAAAGATTGACATTGTAGAGTAATTTTAACTATGTTTGGAACATTTTTGAAAGGTTTCAGTTTTTGTCAAAAATGGCAGTTCTTTGGTCAAAAAAAAATCTCAAAGACAGGTTGGAAAACATCTTCTCATTTGAAATCCAGTTGTCCAAATAGATTTCTAACGCCACAGAACTTGAAGATTGATATTGTAGAATCATTTAAACTATGTTTGAAATATTTTTGAAACATTTTATTTTTTCTCAAAAATGGCAGTTCTTTGGTCAAAAAAACATCTCAGAGACTAGTTGGGAAATATCTTCTCATTTGAAATCCAGGAGTTCAAATAGGGTTCTAACACCACAGAATTTAAAGATTGACATTGTAGAGTAATTTTAACTATGTTTGGAACATTTTTGAAAGGTTTCAGTTTTTGTCAAAAATGGCAGTTCTTTGGTCAAAAAAAATCTCAAAGACAGGTTGGAAAACATCTTCTCATTTGAAATCCAGTTGTCCAAATAGATTTCTAACGCCACAGAACTTGAAGATTGATATTGTAGAATCATTTAAACTATGTTTGAAATATTTTTGAAACATTTTATTTTTTCTAAAAAATGGCAGTTCTTTGGTCAAAAAAACATCTCAGAGACTAGTTGGGAAAAATCTTCTCATTTGAAATCCAGGAGTTCAAATAGGGTTCTAACACCACAGAATTTAAAGATTGATATTGTAGAGTAATTTTAACTATGTTTGGAACATTTTTGAAAGGTTTCAGTTTTTGTCAAAAATGGCAGTTCTTTGGTCAAAAAAAATCTCAAAGACAAGTTGGAAAACATCTTCTCAGTTGAAATCCAGTTGTCCAAATAGATTTCGAACGCTACAGACCTTGAAGATTGATATTGTAGAATCATTTAAACTATGTTTAAAATATTTTTGAAAGATTTAATTTTTTCTCAAAAATGTCAGTTCTTTGGTCAAAAAAACATCTCAGAGACTAGTTGGGAAATATCTTCTCATTTGAAATCCAGGAGTTCAAATAGGGTTCTAACACCACAGAATTTAAAGATTGATATTGTAGAGTAATTTTAACTAAGTTTGGAACATTTTTGAAAGGTTTCAGTTTTTGTCAAAAATGGCAGTTCTTTGGTCAAAATAAAATCTCAAAGACAAGTTGGAAAACATCTTCTCAGTTGAAATCCAGTTGTCCAAATAGATTTCGAACGCCACAGAACTTGAAGATTGATATTGTAGAATCATTTAAACTATGTTTGAAATATTTTTGAAACATTTTATTTTTTCTCAAAAATGGCAGTTCTTTGGTCAAAAACACATCTCAGAGACTAGTTGGGAAAAATCTTCTCATTTGAAATCCAGGAGTTCAAATAGGGTTCTAACACCACAGAATTTAAAGATTGATATTGTAGAGTAATTTTAACTATGTTTGGAACATTTTTGAAAGGTTTCAGTTTTTGTCAAAAATGGCAGTTCTTTGGTCAAAATAAAATCTCAAAGACAAGTTGGAAAACATCTTCTCATTTGAAATCCAGTTGTCCAAATAGATTTCGAACGCCACAGAACTTGAAGATTGATATTGTAGAATCATTTAAACTATGTTTGAAATATTTTTGAAACATTTTATTTTTTCTCAAAAATGGCAGTTCTTTGGTCAAAAACACATCTCAGAGACTAGTTGGGAAAAATCTTCTCATTTGAAATCCAGGAGTTCAAATAGGGTTCTAACACCACAGAATTTAAAGATTGATATTGTAGAGTAATTTTAACTATGTGTGGAACATTTTTGAAAGGTTTCAGTTTTTGTCAAAAATGGCAGTTCTTTGGTCAAAAAAAATCTCAAAGACAAGTTGGAAAACATCTTCTCATTTGAAATCCAGTTGTCCAAATAGATTTCGAACGCCACAGAACTTGAAGATTGATATTGTAGAATCATTTAAACTATGTTTGAAATATTTTTGAAACATTTTATTTTTTCTCAAAAATGGCAGTTCTTTGGTCAAAAAAACATCTCAGAGACTAGTTGGGAAAAATCTTCTCAGTTGAAATCCAGTTGTCCAAATAGATTTCTAACGCCACAGAACTTGAAGATTGATATTGTAGAGTAATTTTAACTATGTTTGGAACATTTTTGAAAGGTTTCAGTTTTTGTCAAAAATGGCAGTTCTTTGGTCAAAATTAAATCTCAAAGACAAGTTGGAAAACATCTTCTCAGTTGAAATCCAGTTGTCCAAATAGATTTCGAACGCCACAGAACTTGAAGATTGATATTGTAGAATCATTTAAACTATGTTTAAAATATTTTTGAAAGATTTAAATTTTTCTGAAAAATGGCAGTTCTTTGGTCAAAAAAAATCTCAAAGACAAGTTGGAAAACATCTTCTCATTTGAAATCCAGTTGTCCAAATAGATTTCGAACGCCACAGAACTTGAAGATTGATATTGTAGAATCATTTAAACTATGTTTGAAATATTTTTGAAACATTTTATTTTTTCTCAAAAATGGCAGTTCTTTGGTCAAAAAAACATCTCAGAGACTAGTTGGGAAAAATCTTCTCATTTGAAATCCAGGAGTTCAAATAGGGTTCTAACACCACAGAATTTAAAGATTGATATTGTAAAGTAATTTTAACTATGTTTGGAACATTTTTGAAAGGTTTCAGTTTTTGTCAAAAATGGCAGTTCTTTGGTCAAAAAAAAATCTCAAAGACAGGTTGGAAAACCTCTTCTCATTTGAAATCCAGTTGTCCAAATAGATTTCTAACGCCACAGAACTTGAAGATTGATATTGTAGAATCATTTAAACTATGTTTGAAATATTTTTGAAACATTTTATTTTTTCTCAAAAATGGCAGTTCTTTGGTCAAAAAAACATCTCAGAGACTAGTTGGGAAATATCTTCTCATTTGAAATCCAGGAGTTCAAATAGGGTTCTAACACCACAGAATTTAAAGATTGACATTGTAGAGTAATTTTAACTATGTTTGGAACATTTTTGAAAGGTTTCATTTTTTGTCAAAAATGGCAGTTCTTTGGTCAAAAAAAAATCTCAAAGACAGGTTGGAAAACATCTTCTCATTTGAAATCCAGTTGTCCAAATAGATTTCTAACGCCACAGAACTTGAAGATTATTATTGTAGAATCATTTAAACTATGTTTGAAATATTTTTGAAACATTTTATTTTTTCTCAAAAATGGCAGTTCTTTGGTCAAAAAAACATCTCAGAGACTAGTTGGGAAAAATCTTCTCAGTTGAAAATCCAGTTGTCCAAATAGATTTCTAACGCCACAGAACTTGAAGATTGATATTGTAGAGTAATTTTAACTATGTTTGGAACATTTTTGAAAGGTTTCAGTTTTTGTCAAAAATGGCAGTTCTTGGTCAAAAAACACCTCAATGACAAGTTGGAAAACATCTTCTCAGTTGAAATCCAGTTGTCCAAATAGATTTCGAACGCCACAGAACTTGAAGATTGATATTGTAGAATCATTTAAACTATGTTTGAAATATTTTTGAAACATTTTATTTTTTCTCAAAAATGGCAGTTCTTTGGTCAAAAAAACATCTCAGAGACTAGTTGGGAAATATCTTCTCATTTGAAATCCAGGAGTTCAAATAGGGTTCTAACACCACAGAATTTAAAGATTGACATTGTAGAGTAATTTTAACTATGTTTGGAACATTTTTGAAAGGTTTCAGTTTTTGTCAAAAATGGCAGTTCTTTGGTCAAAAAAAAATCTCAAAGACAGGTTGGAAAACATCTTCTCATTTGAAATCCAGTTGTCCAAATAGATTTCTAACGCCACAGAACTTGAAGATTGATATTGTAGAATCATTTAAACTATGTTTGAAATATTTTTGAAACATTTTATTTTTTCTCAAAAATGGCAGTTCTTTGGTCAAAAAAACATCTCAGAGACTAGTTGGGAAATATCTCCTCATTTGAAATCCAGGAGTTCAAATAGGGTTCTAACACCACAGAATTTAAAGATTGATATTGTAGAGTAATTTTAACTATGTTTGGAACATTTTTGAAAGGTTTCAGTTTTTGTCAAAAATGGCAGTTCTTTGGTCAAAATATAATCTCAAAGACAAGTTGGAAAACATCTTCTCAGTTGAAATCCAGTTGTCCAAATAGATTTCGAACGCCACAGAACTTGAAGATTGATATTGTAGAATCATTTAAACTATGTTTGAAATATTTTTGAAATATTTTATTTTTTCTCAAAAATGGCAGTTCTTTGGTCAAAAACACATCTCAGAGACTAGTTGTGAAAAATCTTCTCATTTGAAATCCAGGAGTTCAAATAGGGTTCTAACACCACAGAATTTAAAGATTGATATTGTAGAGTAATTTTAACTATGTTTGGAACATTTTTGAAAGGTTTCAGTTTTTGTCAAAAATGGCAGTTCTTTGGTCAAAAAAAATCTCAAAGACAAGTTGGAAAACATCTTCTCAGTTGAAATCCAGTTGTCCAAATAGATTTCGAACGCTACAGAGCTTGAAGATTGATATTGTAGAATCATTTAAACTATGTTTAAAATATTTTTGAAAGATTTAATTTTTTCTCAAAAATGTCAGTTCTTTTGTCAAAAAAACATCTCAGAGACTAGTTGGGAAATATCTTCTCATTTGAAATCCAGGAGTTCAAATAGGGTTCTAACACCACAGAATTTAAAGATTGATATTGTAGAGTAATTTTAACTATGTTTGGAACATTTTTGAAAGGTTTCAGTTTTTGTCAAAAATGGCAGTTCTTTGGTCAAAATAAAATCTCAAAGACAAGTTGGAAAACATCTTCTCAGTTGAAATCCAGTTGTCCAAATAGATTTCGAACGCCACATAACTTGAAGATTGATATTGTAGAATCATTTAAACTATGTTTGAAATATTTTTGAAACATTTTATTTTTTCTCAAAAATGGCAGTTCTTTGGTCAAAAACACATCTCAGAGACTAGTTGGGAAAAATCTTCTCATTTGAAATCCAGGAGTTCAAATAGGGTTCTAACACCACAGAATTTAAAGATTTATATTGTAGAGTAATTTTAACTATGTTTGGAACATTTTTGAAAGGTTTCAGTTTTTGTCAAAAATGGCAGTTCTTTGGTCAAATAAAATCTCAAAGACAAGTTGGAAAACATCTTCTCAGTTGAAATCCAGTTGTCCAAATAGATTTCGAACGCCACAGAACTTGAAGATTGATATTGTAGAATCATTTAAACTATGTTTGAAATATTTTTGAAACATTTTATTTTTTCTCAAAAATGGCAGTTCTTTGGTCAAAAAAACATCTCAGAGACTAGTTGGGAAATATCTTCTCATTTGAAATACAGGAGTTCAAATAGGGTTCTAACACCACAGAATTTAAAGATTGACATTGTAGAGTAATTTTAACTATGTTTGGAACATTTTTGAAAGGTTTCAGTTTTTGTCAAAAATGGCAGTTCTTTGGTCAAAAAAAAATCTCAAAGACAGGTTGGAAAACATCTTCTCATTTGAAATCCAGTTGTCCAAATAGATTTCTAACGCCACAGAACTTGAAGATTGATATTGTAGAATCATTTAAACTATGTTTGAAATATTTTTGAAACATTTTATTTTTTCTCAAAAATGGCAGTTCTTTGGTCAAAAAAACATCTCAGAGACTAGTTGGGAAATATCTTCTCATTTGAAATCCAGGAGTTCAAATAGGGTTCTAACACCATAGAATTTAAAGATTGATATTGTAGAGTAATTTTAACTATGTTTGGAACATTTTTGAAAGGTTTCAGTTTTTGTCAAAAATGGCAGTTCTTTGGTCAAAAAAAATCTCAAAGACAAGTTGGATTACATCTTCTCAGTTGAAATCCAGTGGTCCAAATAGATTTCTAATGCCACAGAACTTGAAGATTGATATTGTAGAATCATTTAAACTATGTTTGAAATATTTTTGAAACATTTTATTTTTTCTCAAAAATGGCAGTTCTTTGGTCAAAAAAACATCTCAGAGACTAGTTGGGAAAAATCTTCTCATTTGAAATCCAGGAGTTCAAATAGGGTTCTAACACCACAGAATTTAAAGATTGATATTGTAAAGTAATTTTAACTATGTTTGGAACATTTTTGAAAGGTTTCAGTTTTTGTCAAAAATGGCAGTTCTTTGGTCAAAAAAAATCTCAAAGACAAGTTGGATTACATCTTCTCAGTTGAAATCCAGTGGTCCAAATAGATTTCTAATGCCACAGAACTTGAAGATTGATATTGTAGAATCATTTAAACTATGTTTGAAATATTTTTGAAACATTTTATTTTTTCTCAAAAATGGCAGTTCTTTGGTCAAAAAAACATCTCAGAGACTAGTTGGGAAAAATCTTCTCATTTGAAATCCAGGAGTTCAAATAGGGTTCTAACACCACAGAATTTAAAGATTGATATTGTAAAGTAATTTTAACTATGTTTGGAACATTTTTGAAAGGTTTCAGTTTTTGTCAAAAATGGCAGTTCTTTGGTCAAAAAAAATCTCAAAGACAAGTTGGAAAACATCTTCTCAGTTGAAATCCAGTTGTCCAAATAGATTTCGAACGCTACAGAGCTTGAAGATTGATATTGTAGAATCATTTAAACTATGTTTAAAATATTTTTGAAAGATTTAATTTTTTCTCAAAAATGTCAGTTCTTTTGTCAAAAAAACATCTCAGAGACTAGTTGGGAAATATCTTCTCATTTGAAATCCAGGAGTTCAAATAGGGTTCTAACACCACAGAATTTAAAGATTGATATTGTAGAGTAATTTTAACTATGTTTGGAACATTTTTGAAAGGTTTCAGTTTTTGTCAAAAATGGCAGTTCTTTGGTCAAAATAAAATCTCAAAGACAAGTTGGAAAACATCTTCTCAGTTGAAATCCAGTTATCCAAATAGATTTCGAACGCCACAGAACTTGAAGATTGATATTGTAGAATCATTTAAACTATGTTTGAAATATTTTTGAAACATTTTATTTTTTCTCAAAAATGGCAGTTCTTTGGTCAAAAAAACATCTCAGAGACTAGTTGGGAAAAATCTTCTCATTTGAAATCCAGGAGTTCAAATAGGGTTCTAACACCACAGAATTTAAAGATTTATATTGTAGAGTAATTTTAACTATGTTTGGAACATTTTTGAAAGGTTTCAGTTTTTGTCAAAAATGGCAGTTCTTTGGTCAAAAAAAAATCTCAAAGACAGGTTGGAAAACATCTTCTCATTTGAAATCCAGTTGTCCAAATAGATTTCTAACGCCACAGAACTTGAAGATTGATATTGTAGAATCATTTAAACTATGTTTGAAATATTTTTGAAACATTTTATTTTTTCTCAAAAATGGCAGTTCTTTGGTCAAAAAAACATCTCAGAGACTAGTTGGGAAATATCTTCTCATTTGAAATCCAGGAGTTCAAATAGGGTTCTAACACCACAGAATTTAAAGATTGATATTGTAGAGTAATTTTAACTATGTTTGGAACATTTTTGAAAGGTTTCAGTTTTTGTCAAAAATGGCAGTTCTTTGGTCAAAAAAAATCTCAAAGACAAGTTGGATTACATCTTCTCAGTTGAAATCCAGTGGTCCAAATAGATTTCTAATGCCACAGAACTTGAAGATTGATATTGTAGAATCATTTAAACTATGTTTGAAATATTTTTGAAACATTTTATTTTTTCTCAAAAATGGCAGTTCTTTGGTCAAAAAAACATCTCAGAGACTAGTTGGGAAAAATCTTCTCATTTGAAATCCAGGAGTTCAAATAGGGTTCTAACACCACAGAATTTAAAGATTGATATTGTAAAGTAATTTTAACTATGTTTGGAACATTTTTGAAAGGTTTCAGTTTTTGTCAAAAATGGCAGTTCTTTGGTCAAAAAAAATCTCAAAGACAAGTTGGAAAACATCTTCTCAGTTGAAATCCAGTTGTCCAAATAGATTTCGAACGCTACAGAGCTTGAAGATTGATATTGTAGAATCATTTAAACTATGTTTAAAATATTTTTGAAAGATTTAATTTTTTCTCAAAAATGTCAGTTCTTTTGTCAAAAAAACATCTCAGAGACTAGTTGGGAAATATCTTCTCATTTGAAATCCAGGAGTTCAAATAGGGTTCTAACACCACAGAATTTAAAGATTGATATTGTAGAGTAATTTTAACTATGTTTGGAACATTTTTGAAAGGTTTCAGTTTTTGTCAAAAATGGCAGTTCTTTGGTCAAAATAAAATCTCAAAGACAAGTTGGAAAACATCTTCTCAGTTGAAATCCAGTTATCCAAATAGATTTCGAACGCCACAGAACTTGAAGATTGATATTGTAGAATCATTTAAACTATGTTTGAAATATTTTTGAAACATTTTATTTTTTCTCAAAAATGGCAGTTCTTTGGTCAAAAACACATCTCAGAGACTAGTTGGGAAAAATCTTCTCATTTGAAATCCAGGAGTTCAAATAGGGTTCTAACACCACAGAATTTAAAGATTTATATTGTAGAGTAATTTTAACTATGTTTGGAACATTTTTGAAAGGTTTCAGTTTTTGTCAAAAATGGCAGTTCTTTGGTCAAAAAAAAATCTCAAAGACAGGTTGGAAAACATCTTCTCATTTGAAATCCAGTTGTCCAAATAGATTTCTAACGCCACAGAACTTGAAGATTGATATTGTAGAATCATTTAAACTATGTTTGAAATATTTTTGAAACATTTTATTTTTTCTCAAAAATGGCAGTTCTTTGGTCAAAAAAACATCTCAGAGACTAGTTGGGAAATATCTTCTCATTTGAAATCCAGGAGTTCAAATAGGGTTCTAACACCATAGAATTTAAAGATTGATATTGTAGAGTAATTTTAACTATGTTTGGAACATTTTTGAAAGGTTTCAGTTTTTGTCAAAAATGGCAGTTCTTTGGTCAAAAAAAATCTCAAAGACAAGTTGGATTACATCTTCTCAGTTGAAATCCAGTGGTCCAAATAGATTTCTAATGCCACAGAACTTGAAGATTGATATTGTAGAATCATTTAAACTATGTTTGAAATATTTTTGAAACATTTTATTTTTTCTCAAAAATGGCAGTTCTTTGGTCAAAAAAACATCTCAGAGACTAGTTGGGAAAAATCTTCTCATTTGAAATCCAGGAGTTCAAATAGGGTTCTAACACCACAGAATTTAAAGATTGATATTGTAAAGTAATTTTAACTATGTTTGGAACATTTTTGAAAGGTTTCAGTTTTTGTCAAAAATGGCAGTTCTTTGGTCAAAAAAAATCTCAAAGACAAGTTGGATTACATCTTCTCAGTTGAAATCCAGTGGTCCAAATAGATTTCTAATGCCACAGAACTTGAAGATTGATATTGTAGAATCATTTAAACTATGTTTGAAATATTTTTGAAACATTTTATTTTTTCTCAAAAATGGCAGTTCTTTGGTCAAAAAAACATCTCAGAGACTAGTTGGGAAAAATCTTCTCATTTGAAATCCAGGAGTTCAAATAGGGTTCTAACACCACAGAATTTAAAGATTGATATTGTAAAGTAATTTTAACTATGTTTGGAACATTTTTGAAAGGTTTCAGTTTTTGTCAAAAATGGCAGTTCTTTGGTCAAAAAAAATCTCAAAGACAAGTTGGAAAACATCTTCTCAGTTGAAATCCAGTTGTCCAAATAGATTTCGAACGCTACAGAGCTTGAAGATTGATATTGTAGAATCATTTAAACTATGTTTAAAATATTTTTGAAAGATTTAATTTTTTCTCAAAAATGTCAGTTCTTTTGTCAAAAAAACATCTCAGAGACTAGTTGGGAAATATCTTCTCATTTGAAATCCAGGAGTTCAAATAGGGTTCTAACACCACAGAATTTAAAGATTGATATTGTAGAGTAATTTTAACTATGTTTGGAACATTTTTGAAAGGTTTCAGTTTTTGTCAAAAATGGCAGTTCTTTGGTCAAAATAAAATCTCAAAGACAAGTTGGAAAACATCTTCTCAGTTGAAATCCAGTTATCCAAATAGATTTCGAACGCCACAGAACTTGAAGATTGATATTGTAGAATCATTTAAACTATGTTTGAAATATTTTTGAAACATTTTATTTTTTCTCAAAAATGGCAGTTCTTTGGTCAAAAACACATCTCAGAGACTAGTTGGGAAAAATCTTCTCATTTGAAATCCAGGAGTTCAAATAGGGTTCTAACACCACAGAATTTAAAGATTTATATTGTAGAGTAATTTTAACTATGTTTGGAACATTTTTGAAAGGTTTCAGTTTTTGTCAAAAATGGCAGTTCTTTGGTCAAATAAAATCTCAAAGACAAGTTGGAAAACATCTTCTCATTTGAAATCCAGTTGTCCAAATAGATTTCGAACGCCACAGAACTTGAAGATTGATATTGTAGAATCATTTAAACTATGTTTGAAATATTTTTGAAACATTTTATTTTTTCTCAAAAATGGCAGTTCTTTGGTCAAAAAAACATCTCAGAGACTAGTTGGGAAATATCTTCTCATTTGAAATACAGGAGTTCAAATAGGGTTCTAACACCACAGAATTTAAAGATTGACATTGTAGAGTAATTTTAACTATGTTTGGAACATTTTTGAAAGGTTTCAGTTTTTGTCAAAAATGGCAGTTCTTTGGTCAAAAAAAAATCTCAAAGACAGGTTGGAAAACATCTTCTCATTTGAAATCCAGTTGTCCAAATAGATTTCTAACGCCACAGAACTTGAAGATTGATATTGTAGAATCATTTAAACTATGTTTGAAATATTTTTGAAACATTTTATTTTTTCTCAAAAATGGCAGTTCTTTGGTCAAAAAAACATCTCAGAGACTAGTTGGGAAATATCTTCTCATTTGAAATCCAGGAGTTCAAATAG
This sequence comes from Ascaphus truei, assembly GCF_040206685.1. Taxonomy (NCBI): domain Eukaryota; kingdom Metazoa; phylum Chordata; class Amphibia; order Anura; family Ascaphidae; genus Ascaphus; species Ascaphus truei. The sequence continues at coordinate 37,900 of NW_027457029.1, forward strand.
GGTTCTAACACCATAGAATTTAAAGATTGATATTGTAGAGTAATTTTAACTATGTTTGGAACATTTTTGAAAGGTTTCAGTTTTTGTCAAAAATGGCAGTTCTTTGGTCAAAAAAAATCTCAAAGACAAGTTGGATTACATCTTCTCAGTTGAAATCCAGTGGTCCAAATAGATTTCTAATGCCACAGAACTTGAAGATTGATATTGTAGAATCATTTAAACTATGTTTGAAATATTTTTGAAACATTTTATTTTTTCTCAAAAATGGCAGTTCTTTGGTCAAAAAAACATCTCAGAGACTAGTTGGGAAAAATCTTCTCATTTGAAATCCAGGAGTTCAAATAGGGTTCTAACACCACAGAATTTAAAGATTGACATTGTAGAGTAATTTTAACTATGTTTGGAACATTTTTGAAAGGTTTCAGTTTTTGTCAAAAATGGCAGTTCTTTGGTCAAAAAAAAATCTCAAAGACAGGTTGGAAAACATCTTCTCATTTGAAATCCAGTTGTTCAAATAGATTTCTAACGCCACAGAACTTGAAGATTGATATTGTAGAATCATTTAAACTATGTCTGAAATATTTTTGAAACATTTTATTTTTTCTCAAAAATGGCAGTTCTTTGGTCAAAAAAACATCTCAGAGACTAGTTGGGAAATATCTTCTCATTTGAAATCCAGGAGTTCAAATAGGGTTCTAACACCACAGAATTTAAAGATTGACATTGTAGAGTAATTTTAACTATGTTTGGAACATTTTTGAAAGGTTTCAGTTTTTGTCAAAAATGGCAGTTCTTTGGTCAAAAAAAAATCTCAAAGACAGGTTGGAAAACATCTTCTCATTTGAAATCCAGTTGTCCAAATAGATTTCTAACGCCACAGAACTTGAAGATTGATATTGTAGAATCATTTAAACTATGTTTGAAATATTTTTGAAACATTTTATTTTTTCTCAAAAATGGCAGTTCTTTGGTCAAAAAAACATCTCAGAGACTAGTTGGGAAAAATCTTCTCATTTGAAATCCAGGAGTTCAAATAGGGTTCTAACACCACAGAATTTAAAGATTGATATTGTAGAGTAATTTTAACTATGTTTGGAACATTTTTGAAAGGTTTCAGTTTTTGTCAAAAATGGCAGTTCTTTGGTCAAAAAAAATCTCAAAGACAAGTTGGAAAACATCTTCTCAGTTGAAATCCAGTTGTCCAAATAGATTTCGAACACTACAGAGCTTGAAGATTGATATTGTAGAATCATTTAAACTATGTTTAAAATATTTTTGAAAGATTTAATTTTTTCTCAAAAATGGCAGTTCTTTGGTCAAAAAATATCTCAAAGACAAGTTGGAAAACATCTTCTCATTTGAAATCCAGTTGTCCAAATAGATTTCGAACGCCACAGAACTTGAAGATTGATATTGTAGAATCATTTAAACTATGTTTGAAATATTTTTGAAACATTTTATTTTTTCTCAAAAATGGCAGTTCTTTGGTCAAAAAAACATCTCAGAGACTAGTTGGGAAAAATCTTCTCAGTTGAAATCCAGTTGTCCAAATAGATTTCTAACGCCACAGAACTTGAAGATTGATATTGTAGAGTAATTTTAACTACTGCTGCGGCAGAGTTTATTCGAGCATTTGCCCGTTCTCTGCTGCAGCAGTAGCCTGGCGCGCGCCCGAGAGTGACGGGCGCACGCCGAAGCAGCGGAAGAGCGCCCTCCGATCGGGGCGCTCTCCCTACCGCTGCCGGGTCCGCCGGGTCCCCCGGAACCCCCTGCCGCTGTCCCGCGATCGCGTGACACCAGGGCTCCCTCGGGGAGCCCCTGGACGCGCGTGCAGGGGGCGCACGCTCCCGAAGACGCGTGACCGCGCGTCTATGACGCGCGGCACGCCGAGGGGCTGCCACTAGCAAGCTGGGAGATTTCCCGGCTTGCGGTACCGACCACACTCGAATAAAGTGTGTCGGTACTGTATGTTTGGAACATTTTTGAAAGGTTTCAGTTTTTGTCAAAAATGGCAGTTCTTTGGTCAAAAAACACCTCAATGACAAGTTGGAAAACATCTTCTCAGTTGAAATCCAGTTGTCCAAATAGATTTCGAACGCCACAGAACTTGAAGATTGATATTGTAGAATCATTTAAACTATGTTTGAAATATTTTTGAAACATTTTATTTGTTCTCAAAAATGGCAGTTCTTTGGTCAAAAAAACATCTCAGAGACTAGTTGGGAAATATCTTCTCATTTGAAATCCAGGAGTTCAAATAGGGTTCTAACACCACAGAATTAAAAGATTGATATTGTAGAGTAATTTTAACTATGTTTGGAACATTTTTGAAAGGTTTCAGTTTTTGTCAAAAATGGCAGTTCTTTGGTCAAAAAAAATCTCAAAGACAAGTTGGATTACATCTTCTCAGTTGAAATCCAGTGGTCCAAATAGATTTCTAACGCCACAGAACTTGAAGATTGATATTGTAGAATCATTTAAACTATGTTTGAAATATTTTTGAAACATTTTATTTTTTCTCAAAAATGGCAGTTCTTTGGTCAAAAACACATCTCAGAGACTAGTTGGGAAAAATCTTCTCATTTGAAATCCAGGAGTTCAAATAGGGTTCTAACACCACAGAATTTAAAGATTGATATTGTAGAGTAATTTTAACTATGTTTGGAACATTTTTGAAAGGTTTCAGTTTTTGTCAAAAATGGCAGTTCTTTGGTCAAAAACACATCTCAAAGACAAGTTGGATTACATCTTCTCAGTTGAAATCCAGTGGTCCAAATAGATTTCTAACGCCACAGAACTTGAAGATTGATATTGTAGAATCATTTAAACTATGTTTGAAATATTTTTGAAACATTTTATTTTTTCTCAAAAATGGCAGTTCTTTGGTCAAAAAAACATCTCAGAGACTAGTTGGGAAATATCTTCTCATTTGAAATCCAGGAGTTCAAATAGGGTTCTAACACCACAGAATTTAAAGATTGACATTGTAGAGTAATTTTAACTATGTTTGGAACATTTTTGAAAGGTTTCAGTTTTTGTCAAAAATGGCAGTTCTTTGGTCAAAAAAAAATCTCAAAGACAGGTTGGAAAACATCTTCTCATTTGAAATCCAGTTGTCCAAATAGATTTCGAACGCCACAGAACTTGAAGATTGATATTGTAGAATCATTTAAACTATGTTTGAAATATTTTTGAAACATTTTATTTTTTCTCAAAAATGGCAGTTCTTTGGTCAAAAACACATCTCAGAGACTAGTTGGGAAAAATCTTCTCATTTGAAATCCAGGAGTTCAAATAGGGTTCTAACACCACAGAATTTAAAGATTGATATTGTAAAGTAATTTTAACTATGTTTGGAACATTTTTGAAAGGTTTCAGTTTTTGTCAAAAATGGCAGTTCTTTGGTCAAAAAAAATCTCAAAGACAAGTTGGAAAACATCTTCTCAGTTGAAATCCAGTTGTCCAAATAGATTTCGAACGCTACAGAGCTTGAAGATTGATATTGTAGAATCATTTAAACTATGTTTAAAATATTTTTGAAAGATTTAATTTTTTCTCAAAAATGTCAGTTCTTTTGTCAAAAAAACATCTCAGAGACTAGTTGGGAAATATCTTCTCATTTGAAATCCAGGAGTTCAAATAGGGTTCTAACACCACAGAATTTAAAGATTGATATTGTAGAGTAATTTTAACTATGTTTGGAACATTTTTGAAAGGTTTCAGTTTTTGTCAAAAATGGCAGTTCTTTGGTCAAAATAAAATCTCAAAGACAAGTTGGAAAACATCTTCTCAGTTGAAATCCAGTTATCCAAATAGATTTCGAACGCCACAGAACTTGAAGATTGATATTGTAGAATCATTTAAACTATGTTTGAAATATTTTTGAAACATTTTATTTTTTCTCAAAAATGGCAGTTCTTTGGTCAAAAACACATCTCAGAGACTAGTTGGGAAAAATCTTCTCATTTGAAATCCAGGAGTTCAAATAGGGTTCTAACACCACAGAATTTAAAGATTTATATTGTAGAGTAATTTTAACTATGTTTGGAACATTTTTGAAAGGTTTCAGTTTTTGTCAAAAATGGCAGTTCTTTGGTCAAAAAAAAATCTCAAAGACAGGTTGGAAAACATCTTCTCATTTGAAATCCAGTTGTCCAAATAGATTTCTAACGCCACAGAACTTGAAGATTGATATTGTAGAATCATTTAAACTATGTTTGAAATATTTTTGAAACATTTTATTTTTTCTCAAAAATGGCAGTTCTTTGGTCAAAAAAACATCTCAGAGACTAGTTGGGAAATATCTTCTCATTTGAAATCCAGGAGTTCAAATAGGGTTCTAACACCATAGAATTTAAAGATTGATATTGTAGAGTAATTTTAACTATGTTTGGAACATTTTTGAAAGGTTTCAGTTTTTGTCAAAAATGGCAGTTCTTTGGTCAAAAAAAATCTCAAAGACAAGTTGGATTACATCTTCTCAGTTGAAATCCAGTGGTCCAAATAGATTTCTAATGCCACAGAACTTGAAGATTGATATTGTAGAATCATTTAAACTATGTTTGAAATATTTTTGAAACATTTTATTTTTTCTCAAAAATGGCAGTTCTTTGGTCAAAAAAACATCTCAGAGACTAGTTGGGAAAAATCTTCTCATTTGAAATCCAGGAGTTCAAATAGGGTTCTAACACCACAGAATTTAAAGATTGATATTGTAAAGTAATTTTAACTATGTTTGGAACATTTTTGAAAGGTTTCAGTTTTTGTCAAAAATGGCAGTTCTTTGGTCAAAAAAAATCTCAAAGACAAGTTGGATTACATCTTCTCAGTTGAAATCCAGTGGTCCAAATAGATTTCTAATGCCACAGAACTTGAAGATTGATATTGTAGAATCATTTAAACTATGTTTGAAATATTTTTGAAACATTTTATTTTTTCTCAAAAATGGCAGTTCTTTGGTCAAAAAAACATCTCAGAGACTAGTTGGGAAAAATCTTCTCATTTGAAATCCAGGAGTTCAAATAGGGTTCTAACACCACAGAATTTAAAGATTGATATTGTAAAGTAATTTTAACTATGTTTGGAACATTTTTGAAAGGTTTCAGTTTTTGTCAAAAATGGCAGTTCTTTGGTCAAAAAAAATCTCAAAGACAAGTTGGAAAACATCTTCTCAGTTGAAATCCAGTTGTCCAAATAGATTTCGAACGCTACAGAGCTTGAAGATTGATATTGTAGAATCATTTAAACTATGTTTAAAATATTTTTGAAAGATTTAATTTTTTCTCAAAAATGTCAGTTCTTTTGTCAAAAAAACATCTCAGAGACTAGTTGGGAAATATCTTCTCATTTGAAATCCAGGAGTTCAAATAGGGTTCTAACACCACAGAATTTAAAGATTGATATTGTAGAGTAATTTTAACTATGTTTGGAACATTTTTGAAAGGTTTCAGTTTTTGTCAAAAATGGCAGTTCTTTGGTCAAAATAAAATCTCAAAGACAAGTTGGAAAACATCTTCTCAGTTGAAATCCAGTTATCCAAATAGATTTCGAACGCCACAGAACTTGAAGATTGATATTGTAGAATCATTTAAACTATGTTTGAAATATTTTTGAAACATTTTATTTTTTCTCAAAAATGGCAGTTCTTTGGTCAAAAACACATCTCAGAGACTAGTTGGGAAAAATCTTCTCATTTGAAATCCAGGAGTTCAAATAGGGTTCTAACACCACAGAATTTAAAGATTTATATTGTAGAGTAATTTTAACTATGTTTGGAACATTTTTGAAAGGTTTCAGTTTTTGTCAAAAATGGCAGTTCTTTGGTCAAATAAAATCTCAAAGACAAGTTGGAAAACATCTTCTCATTTGAAATCCAGTTGTCCAAATAGATTTCGAACGCCACAGAACTTGAAGATTGATATTGTAGAATCATTTAAACTATGTTTGAAATATTTTTGAAACATTTTATTTTTTCTCAAAAATGGCAGTTCTTTGGTCAAAAAAACATCTCAGAGACTAGTTGGGAAATATCTTCTCATTTGAAATACAGGAGTTCAAATAGGGTTCTAACACCACAGAATTTAAAGATTGACATTGTAGAGTAATTTTAACTATGTTTGGAACATTTTTGAAAGGTTTCAGTTTTTGTCAAAAATGGCAGTTCTTTGGTCAAAAAAAAATCTCAAAGACAGGTTGGAAAACATCTTCTCATTTGAAATCCAGTTGTCCAAATAGATTTCTAACGCCACAGAACTTGAAGATTGATATTGTAGAATCATTTAAACTATGTTTGAAATATTTTTGAAACATTTTATTTTTTCTCAAAAATGGCAGTTCTTTGGTCAAAAAAACATCTCAGAGACTAGTTGGGAAATATCTTCTCATTTGAAATCCAGGAGTTCAAATAGGGTTCTAACACCATAGAATTTAAAGATTGATATTGTAGAGTAATTTTAACTATGTTTGGAACATTTTTGAAAGGTTTCAGTTTTTGTCAAAAATGGCAGTTCTTTGGTCAAAAAAAATCTCAAAGACAAGTTGGATTACATCTTCTCAGTTGAAATCCAGTGGTCCAAATAGATTTCTAATGCCACAGAACTTGAAGATTGATATTGTAGAATCATTTAAACTATGTTTGAAATATTTTTGAAACATTTTATTTTTTCTCAAAAATGGCAGTTCTTTGGTCAAAAAAACATCTCAGAGACTAGTTGGGAAAAATCTTCTCATTTGAAATCCAGGAGTTCAAATAGGGTTCTAACACCACAGAATTTAAAGATTGACATTGTAGAGTAATTTTAACTATGTTTGGAACATTTTTGAAAGGTTTCAGTTTTTGTCAAAAATGGCAGTTCTTTGGTCAAAAAAAAATCTCAAAGACAGGTTGGAAAACATCTTCTCATTTGAAATCCAGTTGTTCAAATAGATTTCTAACGCCACAGAACTTGAAGATTGATATTGTAGAATCATTTAAACTATGTCTGAAATATTTTTGAAACATTTTATTTTTTCTCAAAAATGGCAGTTCTTTGGTCAAAAAAACATCTCAGAGACTAGTTGGGAAATATCTTCTCATTTGAAATCCAGGAGTTCAAATAGGGTTCTAACACCACAGAATTTAAAGATTGACATTGTAGAGTAATTTTAACTATGTTTGGAACATTTTTGAAAGGTTTCAGTTTTTGTCAAAAATGGCAGTTCTTTGGTCAAAAAAAAATCTCAAAGACAGGTTGGAAAACATCTTCTCATTTGAAATCCAGTTGTCCAAATAGATTTCTAACGCCACAGAACTTGAAGATTGATATTGTAGAATCATTTAAACTATGTTTGAAATATTTTTGAAACATTTTATTTTTTCTCAAAAATGGCAGTTCTTTGGTCAAAAAAACATCTCAGAGACTAGTTGGGAAAAATCTTCTCATTTGAAATCCAGGAGTTCAAATAGGGTTCTAACACCACAGAATTTAAAGATTGATATTGTAGAGTAATTTTAACTATGTTTGGAACATTTTTGAAAGGTTTCAGTTTTTGTCAAAAATGGCAGTTCTTTGGTCAAAAAAAATCTCAAAGACAAGTTGGAAAACATCTTCTCAGTTGAAATCCAGTTGTCCAAATAGATTTCGAACACTACAGAGCTTGAAGATTGATATTGTAGAATCATTTAAACTATGTTTAAAATATTTTTGAAAGATTTAATTTTTTCTCAAAAATGGCAGTTCTTTGGTCAAAAAATATCTCAAAGACAAGTTGGAAAACATCTTCTCATTTGAAATCCAGTTGTCCAAATAGATTTCGAACGCCACAGAACTTGAAGATTGATATTGTAGAATCATTTAAACTATGTTTGAAATATTTTTGAAACATTTTATTTTTTCTCAAAAATGGCAGTTCTTTGGTCAAAAAAACATCTCAGAGACTAGTTGGGAAAAATCTTCTCAGTTGAAATCCAGTTGTCCAAATAGATTTCTAACGCCACAGAACTTGAAGATTGATATTGTAGAGTAATTTTAACTACTGCTGCGGCAGAGTTTATTCGAGCATTTGCCCGTTCTCTGCTGCAGCAGTAGCCTGGCGCGCGCCCGAGAGTGACGGGCGCACGCCGAAGCAGCGGAAGAGCGCCCTCCGATCGGGGCGCTCTCCCTACCGCTGCCGGGTCCGCCGGGTCCCCCGGAACCCCCTGCCGCTGTCCCGCGATCGCGTGACACCAGGGCTCCCTCGGGGAGCCCCTGGACGCGCGTGCAGGGGGCGCACGCTCCCGAAGACGCGTGACCGCGCGTCTATGACGCGCGGCACGCCGAGGGGCTGCCACTAGCAAGCTGGGAGATTTCCCGGCTTGCGGTACCGACCACACTCGAATAAAGTGTGTCGGTACTGTATGTTTGGAACATTTTTGAAAGGTTTCAGTTTTTGTCAAAAATGGCAGTTCTTTGGTCAAAAAACACCTCAATGACAAGTTGGAAAACATCTTCTCAGTTGAAATCCAGTTGTCCAAATAGATTTCGAACGCCACAGAACTTGAAGATTGATATTGTAGAATCATTTAAACTATGTTTGAAATATTTTTGAAACATTTTATTTGTTCTCAAAAATGGCAGTTCTTTGGTCAAAAAAACATCTCAGAGACTAGTTGGGAAATATCTTCTCATTTGAAATCCAGGAGTTCAAATAGGGTTCTAACACCACAGAATTAAAAGATTGATATTGTAGAGTAATTTTAACTATGTTTGGAACATTTTTGAAAGGTTTCAGTTTTTGTCAAAAATGGCAGTTCTTTGGTCAAAAAAAATCTCAAAGACAAGTTGGATTACATCTTCTCAGTTGAAATCCAGTGGTCCAAATAGATTTCTAACGCCACAGAACTTGAAGATTGATATTGTAGAATCATTTAAACAATGTTTGAAATATTTTTGAAACATTTTATTTTTTCTCAAAAATGGCAGTTCTTTGGTCAAAAACACATCTCAGAGACTAGTTGGGAAAAATCTTCTCATTTGAAATCCAGGAGTTCAAATAGGGTTCTAACACCACAGAATTTAAAGATTGATATTGTAGAGTAATTTTAACTATGTTTGGAACATTTTTGAAAGGTTTCAGTTTTTGTCAAAAATGGCAGTTCTTTGGTCAAAAACACATCTCAAAGACAAGTTGGATTACATCTTCTCAGTTGAAATCCAGTGGTCCAAATAGATTTCTAACGCCACAGAACTTGAAGATTGATATTGTAGAATCATTTAAACTATGTTTGAAATATTTTTGAAACATTTTATTTTTTCTCAAAAATGGCAGTTCTTTGGTCAAAAAAACATCTCAGAGACTAGTTGGGAAATATCTTCTCATTTGAAATCCAGGAGTTCAAATAGGGTTCTAACACCACAGAATTTAAAGATTGACATTGTAGAGTAATTTTAACTATGTTTGGAACATTTTTGAAAGGTTTCAGTTTTTGTCAAAAATGGCAGTTCTTTGGTCAAAAAAAAATCTCAAAGACAGGTTGGAAAACATCTTCTCATTTGAAATCCAGTTGTCCAAATAGATTTCGAACGCCACAGAACTTGAAGATTGATATTGTAGAATCATTTAAACTATGTTTGAAATATTTTTGAAACATTTTATTTTTTCTCAAAAATGGCAGTTCTTTGGTCAAAAACACATCTCAGAGACTAGTTGGGAAAAATCTTCTCATTTGAAATCCAGGAGTTCAAATAGGGTTCTAACACCACAGAATTTAAAGATTGATATTGTAGAGTAATTTTAACTATGTTTGGAACATTTTTGAAAGGTTTCAGTTTTTGTCAAAAATGGCAGTTCTTTGGTCAAAAAAAATCTCAAAGACAAGTTGGAAAACATCTTCTCAGTTGAAATCCAGTTGTCCAAATAGATTTCGAACGCTACAGAACTTAAAGATTGATATTGTAGAGTAATTTTAACTATGTTTGGAAAATTTTTGAAAGGTTTCAGTTTTTGTCAAAAATGGCAGTTCTTTGGTCAAAAAAAATCTCAAAGACAAGTTGGATTACATCTTCTCAGTTGAAATCCAGTGGTCCAAATAGATTTCTAACGCCACAGAACTTGAAGATTGATATTGTAGAATCATTTAAACTATGTTTGAAATATTTTTAAAACATTTTATTTTTTCTCAAAAATGGCAGTTCTTTGGTCAAAAAAACATCTCAGAGACTAGTTGGGAAAAATCTTCTCATTTGAAATCCAGGAGTTCAAATAGGGTTCTAACACCACAGAATTTAAAGATTGATATTGTAGAGTAATTTTAACTATGTGTGGAACATTTTTGAAAGGTTTCAGTTTTTGTCAAAAATGGCAGTTCTTTGGTCAAAAAAAATCTCAAAGACAAGTTGGAAAACATCTTCTCATTTGAAATCCAGTTGTCCAAATAGATTTCGAACGCCACAGAACTTGAAGATTGATATTGTAGAATCATTTAAACTATGTTTGAAATATTTTTGAAACATTTTATTTTTTCTCAAAAATGGCAGTTCTTTGGTCAAAAAAACATCTCAGAGACTAGTTGGGAAAAATCTTCTCAGTTGAAATCCAGTTGTCCAAATAGATTTCTAACGCCACAGAACTTGAAGATTGATATTGTAGAGTAATTTTAACTATGTTTGGAACATTTTTGAAAGGTTTCAGTTTTTGTCAAAAATGGCAGTTCTTTGGTCAAAAAAAATCTCAAAGACAAGTTGGAAAACATCTTCTCAGTTGAAATCCAGTTGTCCAAATAGATTTCGAACGCCACAGAACTTGAAGATTGATATTGTAGAATCATTTAATCTATGTTGAAAATATTTTTGAAACATTTCATTTTTTCTCAAAAATGGCAGTTCTTTGGTCAAAAAAACATCTCAGAGACTAGTTGGGAAAAATTTTCTCATTTGAAATCCAGGAGTTCAAATAGGGTTCTAACACCACAGAATTTAAAGATTGATATTGTAGAGTAATTTTAACTATGTTTGGAACATTTTTGAAACATTTAATTTTTTCTCATAAATGGCAGTTCTTTGGTCAAAAAAACATCTCAGAGACTAGTTGGGAAAAATCTTCTCAGTTGAAATCCAGTTGTCCAAATAGATATCTAACGCCACAGAACTTGAAGATTGATATTGTAGAGTAATTTTAACTATGTTTGGAACATTTTTGAAACATTTTATTTTTTCTCAAAAATGGCAGTTCTTTGGTCAAAAAAACATCTCAGAGACTAGTTGGGAAAAATCTTCTCATTTGAAATCCCGGAGTTCAAATAGGGTTCTAATACCACAGAATTTAAAGATTGATATTGTAGAGTAATTTAACTATGTTTGGAACATTTTTGAAAGGTTTCAGTTTTTGTCAAAAATGGTAGTTCTTTGGTCAAAAAAATCTCAAAGACAAGTTGGAAAACATCTTCTCAGTTGAAATCCAGTTGTCCAAATAGATTTCGAACGCCACAGAACTTGAAGATTGATATTGTCGAATCATTTAAACTATGTTTGAAATATTTTTGAAACATTTTATTTTTTCTCAAAATGGCAGTTCTTTGGTCAAAAAAACATCTCAGAGACTAGTTGGGAAAAATCTTCTCATTTGAAATCCCGGAGTTCAAATAGGGTTCTAACACCACAGAATTTAAAGATTGATATTGTAGAGTAATTTTAACTATGTTTGGAACATTTTTGAAAGGTTTCAGTTTTTGTCAAAAATGGCAGTTCTTTGGTCAAAAAAAATCTCAAAGACAAGTTGGAAAACATCTTCTCATTTGAAATCCAGTTGTCCAAATAGATTTCGAACGCCACAGAACTTGAAGATTGATAATGTAGAATCATTTAAACTATGTTTGAAATATTTTTGAAACATTTTATTTTTTCTCAAAAATGGAACTTCTTTAGTCAAAAAAACATCTCAGAGACTAGTTGGGAAAAATCTTCTCATTTGAAATCCCAGAGTTCAAATAGGGTTCTAACACCACAGAATTTAAAGATTGATATTGTAGAGTAATTTTAACTATGTTTGGAACATTTTTGAAAGGTTTCAGTTTTTGTCAAAAATGGCAGTTCTTTGGTCAAAAAAAATCTCAAAGACAAGTTGGAAAACATCTTCTCATTTGAAATCCAGTTGTCCAAATAGATTTCGAACGCCACAGAAATTGAAGATTGATATTGTAGAATCATTTAAACTATGTTTGAAATATTTTTGAAACATTTTATTTTTTCTCAAAAATGGCAGTTATTTGGTCAAAAAAACATCTCAGAGACTAGTTGGGAAAAATTTTCTCATTTGAAATCCAGGAGTTCAAATAGGGTTCTAACACCACAGAATTTAAAGATTGGTATTGTAGAGTAATTTTAACTATGTTTGGAACATTTTTGAAACATTTTATTTTTTCTCAAAAATGGCAGTTCTTTGGTCAAAAAAACATCTCAGAGACTAGTTGGGAAAAATCTTCTCAGTTGAAATCCAGTTGTCCAAATAGATTTCTAACGCCACAGAACTTGAAGATTGATATTGTAGAATCATTTAAACTATGTTTGAAATATTTTTGAAACATTTTATTTTTTCTCAAAATGGCAGTTCTTTGGTCAAAAAAACATCTCAGAGACTAGTTGGGAAAAATCTTCTCATTTGAAATCCCGGAGTTCAAATAGGGTTCTAACACCACAGAATTTAAAGATTGATATTGTAGAGTTATTTTAACTATGTTTGGAACATTTTTGAAAGGTTTCAGTTTTTGTCAAAAATGGCAGTTCTTTGGTCAAAAACACATCTCAGAGACTAGTTGGGAAAAATCTTCTCATTTGAAATCCAGGAGTTCAAATAGGGTTCTAACACCACAGAATTTAAAGATTGATATTGTAGAGTAATTTTAACTATGTTTGGAACATTTTTGAAAGGTTTCAGTTTTTGTCAAAAATGGCAGTTCTTTGGTCAAAAAAAATCTCAAAGACAAGTTGGATTACATCTTCTCAGTTGAAATCCAGTGGTCCAAATAGATTTCTAACGCCACAGAACTTGAAGATTGATATTGTAGAATCATTTAAACTATGTTTGAAATATTTTTGAAACATTTTATTTTTTCTCAAAAATGGCAGTTCTTTGGTCAAAAAAAATCTCAAAGACAAGTTGGAAAACATCTTCTCATTTGAAATCCAGTTGTCCAAATAGATTTCGAACGCCACAGAACTTGAAGATTGATATTGTAGAATCATTTAAACTATGTTTGAAATATTTTTGAAACATTTTATTTTTTCTCAAAAATGGCAGTTCTTTGGTCAAAAACACATCTCAGAGACTAGTTGGGAAAAATTTCTCATTTGAAATCCAGGAGTTAAAATAGGGTTCTAACACCACAGAATTTAAAGATTGATATTGTAGAGTAATTTTAACTATGTTTGGAACATTTTTGAAAGGTTTCAGTTTTTGTCAAAAATGGCAGTTCTTTGGTCAAAAACACATCTCAGAGACTAGTTGGGAAAAATCTTCTCATTTGATGTCCAGGAGTTCAAATAGGGTTCTAACACCACAGAATTTAAAGATTGATATTGTAGAGTAATTTTAACTATGTTTGGAACATTTTTGAAAGGTTTCAGTTTTTGTCAAAAATGGCAGTTCTTTGGTCAAAAAAAATCTCAAAGACAAGTTGGATTACATCTTCTCAGTTGAAATCCAGTGGTCCAAATAGATTTCTAACGCCACAGAACTTGAAGATTGATATTGTAGAATCATTTAAACTATGTTTGAAATATTTTTGAAACATTTTATTTTTTCTCAAAAATGGCAGTTCTTTGGTCAAAAAAACATCTCAGAGACTAGTTGGGAAATATCTTCTCATTTGAAATCCAGGAGTTCAAATAGGGTTCTAACACCACAGAATTTAAAGATTGATATTGTAGAGTAATTTTAACTATGTTTGGAACATTTTTGAAAGGTTTCAGTTTTTGTCAAAAATGGCAGTTCTTTGGTCAAAAAAAATCTCAAAGACAAGTTGGATTACATCTTCTCAGTTGAAATCCAGTGGTCCAAATAGATTTCTAATGCCACAGAACTTGAAGATTGATATTGTAGAATCATTTAAACTATGTTTGAAATATTTTTGAAACATTTTATTTTTTCTCAAAAATGGCCGTTCTTTGGTCAAAAAAACATCTCAGAGACTAGTTGGGAAAAATCTTCTCATTTGAAATCCAGGAGTTCAAATAGGGTTCTAACACCACAGAATTTAAAGATTGATATTGTAGAGTAATTTTAACTATGTTTGGAACATTTTTGAAAGGTTTCAGTTTTTGTCAAAAATGGCAGTTCTTTGGTCAAAAAAAATCTCAAAGACAAGTTGGAAAACATCTTCTCATTTGAAATCCAGTTGTCCAAATAGATTTCGAACGCCACAGAACTTGAAGATTGATATTGTAGAATCATTTAAACTATGTTTGAAATATTTTTGAAACATTTTATTTTTTCTCAAAAATGGCAGTTCTTTGGTCAAAAAAACATCTCAGAGACTAGTTGGGAAAAATCTTCTCAGTTGAAATCCAGTTGTCCAAATAGATTTCTAACGCCACAGAACTTGAAAATTGATATTGTAGAGTAATTTTAACTATGTTTGGAACATTTTTGAAAGGTTTCAGTTTTTGTTAAAAATGGCAGTTCTTTGGTCAAAAAACACCTCAATGACAAGTTGGAAAACATCTTCTCAGTTGAAATCCAGTTGTCCAAATAGATTTCGAACGCCACAGAACTTGAAGATTGATATTGTAGAATCATTTAAACTATGTTTGAAATATTTTTGAAACATTTTATTTTTTCTCAAAAATGGCAGTTCTTTGGTCAAAAAAACATCTCAGAGACTAGTTGGGAAATATCTTCTCATTTGAAATCCAGGAGTTCAAATAGGGTTCTAACACCACAGAATTTAAAGATTGACATTGTAGAGTAATTTTAACTATGTTTGGAACATTTTTGAAAGGTTTCAGTTTTTGTCAAAAATGGCAGTTCTTTGGTCAAAAAAAAATCTCAAAGACAGGTTGGAAAACATCTTCTCATTTGAAATCCAGTTGTCCAAATAGATTTCTAACGCCACAGAACTTGAAGATTGATATTGTAGAATCATTTAAACTATGTTTGAAATATTTTTGAAACATTTTATTTTTTCTCAAAAATGGCAGTTCTTTGGTCAAAAAAACATCTCAGAGACTAGTTGGGAAAAATCTTCTCAGTTGAAAATCCAGTTGTCCAAAGAGATTTCTAACGCCACAGAACTTGAAGATTGATATTGTAGAGTAATTTTAACTATGTTTGGAACATTTTTGAAAGGTTTCAGTTTTTGTCAAAAATGGCAGTTCTTTGGTCAAAAAACACCTCAATGACAAGTTGGAAAACATCTTCTCATTTGAAATCCAGTTGTCCAAATAGATTTCTAACGCCACAGAACTTGAAGATTGATATTGTAGAATCATTTAAACTATGTTTGAAATATTTTTGAAACATTTTATTTTTTCTCAAAAATGGCAGTTCTTTGGTCAAAAAAACATCTCAGAGACTAGTTGGGAAATATCTTCTCATTTGAAATCCAGTAGTTCAAATAGGGTTCTAACACCACAGAATTTAAAGATTGATATTGTAGAGTAATTTTAACTATGTTTGGAACATTTTTGAAAGGTTTCAGTTTTTGTCAAAAATGGCAGTTCTTTGGTCAAAAAAAATCTCAAAGACAAGTTGGATTACATCTTCTCAGTTGAAATCCAGTGGTCCAAATAGATTTCTAATGCCACAGAACTTGAAGATTGATATTGTAGAATCATTTAAACTATGTTTGAAATATTTTTGAAACATTTTATTTTTTCTCAAAAATGGCCGTTCTTTGGTCAAAAAAACATCTCAGAGACTAGTTGGGAAAAATCTTCTCATTTGAAATCCAGGAGTTCAAATAGGGTTCTAACACCACAGAATTTAAAGATTGATATTGTAGAGTAATTTTAACTATGTTTGGAACATTTTTGAAAGGTTTCAGTTTTTGTCAAAAATGGCAGTTCTTTGGTCAAAAAAAATCTCAAAGACAAGTTGGATTACATCTTCTCAGTTGAAATCCAGTGGTCCAAATAGATTTCTAATGCCACAGAACTTGAAGATTGATATTGTAGAATCATTTAAACTATGTTTGAAATATTTTTGAAACATTTTATTTTTTCTCAAAAATGGCCGTTCTTTGGTCAAAAAAACATCTCAGAGACTAGTTGGGAAAAATCTTCTCATTTGAAATCCAGGAGTTCAAATAGGGTTCTAACACCACAGAATTTAAAGATTGATATTGTAAAGTAATTTTAACTATGTTTGGAACATTTTTGAAAGGTTTCAGTTTTTGTCAAAAATGGCAGTTCTTTGGTCAAAAAAAATCTCAAAGACAAGTTGGATTACATCTTCTCAGTTGAAATCCAGTGGTCCAAATAGATTTCTAACGCCACAGAACTTGAAGATTGATATTGTAGAATCATTTAAACTATGTTTGAAATATTTTTGAAACATTTTATTTTTTCTAAAAAATGGCAGTTCTTTGGTCAAAAAAACATCTCAGAGACTAGTTGGGAAATATCTTCTCATTTGAAATCCAGGAGTTCAAATAGGGTTCTAACACCACAGAATTTAAAGATTGACATTGTAGAGTAATTTTAAATATGTTTGGAACATTTTTGAAAGGTTTCAGTTTTTGTCAAAAATGGCAGTTCTTTGGTCAAAAAAAAATCTCAAAGACAGGTTGGAAAACCTCTTCTCATTTGAAATCCAGTTGTCCAAATAGATTTCTAACGCCACAGAACTTGAAGATTGATATTGTAGAATCATTTAAACTATGTTTGAAATATTTTTGAAACATTTTATTTTTTCTCAAAAATGGCAGTTCTTTGGTCAAAAAAACATCTCAGAGACTAGTTGGGAAATATCTTCTCATTTGAAATCCAGGAGTTCAAATAGGGTTCTAACACCACAGAATTTAAAGATTGACATTGTAGAGTAATTTTAACTATGTTTGGAACATTTTTGAAAGGTTTCAGTTTTTGTCAAAAATGGCAGTTCTTTGGTCAAAAAAAAATCTCAAATACAGGTTGGAAAACATCTTCTCAGTTGAAATCCAGTTGTCCAAATAGATTTCGAACGCCACAGAACTTGAAGATTGATATTGTAGAATCATTTAAACTATGTTTAAAATATTTTTGAAAGATTTAATTTTTTCTGAAAAATGGCAGTTCTTTGGTCAAAAAAAATCTCAAAGACAAGTTGGAAAACATCTTCTCATTTGAAATCCAGTTGTCCAAATAGTTTTCGAACGCCACAGAACTTGAAGATTGATATTGTAGAATCATTTAAACTATGTTTGAAATATTTTTGAAACATTTTATTTTTTCTCAAAAATGGCAGTTCTTTGGTCAAAAAAACATCTCAGAGACTAGTTGGGAAATATCTTCTCATTTGAAATCCAGGAGTTCAAATAGGGTTCTAACACCACAGAATTTGAAGATTGATATTGTAGAGTAATTTTAACTATGTTTGGAACATTTTGAAAGGTTTCAGTTTTTGTCAAAAATGGCAGTTCTTTGGTCAAAAAACACCTCAATGACAAGTTGGAAAACATCTTCTCAGTTGAAATCCAGTTGTCCAAATAGATTTCGAACGCCACAGAACTTGAAGATTGATATTGTAGAATCATTTAAACTATGTTTAAAATATTTTTGAAAGATTTAAATTTTTCTGAAAAATGGCAGTTCTTTGGTCAAAAAAAATCTCAAAGGCAAGTTGGAAAACATCTTCTCATTTGAAATCCAGTTGTCCAAATAGATTTCGAACGCCACAGAACTTGAAGATTGATATTGTAGAATCATTTAAACTATGTTTGAAATATTTTTGAAACATTTTATTTTTTCTCAAAAATGGCAGTTCTTTGGTCAAAAAAACATCTCAGAGACTAGTTGGGAAAAATCTTCTAAGTTGAAATCCAGTTGTCCAAATAGATTTCTAACGCCACAGAACTTGAAGATTGATATTGTAGAGTAATTTTAACTATGTTTGGAACATTTTTGAAAGGTTTCAGTTTTTGTCAAAAATGGCAGTTCTTTGGTCAAAAAACACCTCAATGACAAGTTGGAAAACATCTTCTCAGTTGAAATCCAGTTGTCCAAATAGATTTCGAACGCCACAGAACTTGAAGATTGATATTGTAGAATCATTTAAACTATGTTTGAAATATTTTTGAAACATTTTATTTTTTCTCAAAAATGGCAGTTCTTTGGTCAAAAAAACATCTCAGAGACTAGTTGGGAAATATCTTCTCATTTGAAATCCAGGAGTTCAAATAGGGTTCTAACACCACAGAATTTAAAGATTGATATTGTAGAGTAATTTTAACTATGTTTGGAACATTTTTGAAAGGTTTCAGTTTTTGTCAAAAATGGCAGTTCTTTGGTCAAAAAAAATCTCAAAGACAAGTTGGATTACATCTTCTCAGTTGAAATCCAGTGGTCCAAATAGATTTCTAATGCCACAGAACTTGAAGATTGATATTGTAGAATCATTTAAACTATGTTTGAAATATTTTTGAAACATTTTATTTTTTCTCAAAAATGGCCGTTCTTTGGTCAAAAAAACATCTCAGAGACTAGTTGGGAAAAATCTTCTCATTTGAAATCCAGGAGTTCAAATAGGGTTCTAACACCACAGAATTTAAAGATTGCTATTGTAGAGTAATTTTAACTATGTTTGGAACATTTTTGAAAGGTTTCAGTTTTTGTCAAAAATGGCAGTTCTTTGGTCAAAAAACACCTCAATGACAAGTTGGAAAACATCTTCTCAGTTGAAATCCAGTTGTCCAAATAGATTTCGAACGCCACAGAACTTGAAGATTGATATTGTAGAATCATTTAAACTATGTTTAAAATATTTTTGAAAGATTTAAATTTTTCTGAAAAATGGCAGTTCTTTGGTCAAAAAAAATCTCAAAGGCAAGTTGGAAAACATCTTCTCATTTGAAATCCAGTTGTCCAAATAGATTTCGAACGCCACAGAACTTGAAGATTGATATTGTAGAATCATTTAAACTATGTTTGAAATATTTTTGAAACATTTTATTTTTTCTCAAAAATGGCAGTTCTTTGGTCAAAAAAACATCTCAGAGACTAGTTGGGAAAAATCTTCTAAGTTGAAATCCAGTTGTCCAAATAGATTTCTAACGCCACAGAACTTGAAGATTGATATTGTAGAGTAATTTTAACTATGTTTGGAACATTTTTGAAAGGTTTCAGTTTTTGTCAAAAATGGCAGTTCTTTGGTCAAAAAACACCTCAATGACAAGTTGGAAAACATCTTCTCAGTTGAAATCCAGTTGTCCAAATAGATTTCGAACGCCACAGAACTTGAAGATTGATATTGTAGAATCATTTAAACTATGTTTGAAATATTTTTGAAACATTTTATTTTTTCTCAAAAATGGCAGTTCTTTGGTCAAAAAAACATCTCAGAGACTAGTTGGGAAAAATCTTCTCATTTGAAATCCAGGAGTTCAAATAGGGTTCTAACACCACAGAATTTAAAGATTGCTATTGTAGAGTAATTTTAACTATGTTTGGAACATTTTTGAAAGGTTTCAGTTTTTGTCAAAAATGGCAGTTCTTTGGTCAAAAAACACCTCAATGACAAGTTGGAAAACATCTTCTCAGTTGAAATCCAGTTGTCCAAATAGATTTCGAACGCCACAGAACTTGAAGATTGATATTGTAGAATCATTTAAACTATGTTTGAAATATTTTTGAAACATTTTATTTTTTCTCAAAAATGGCAGTTCTTTGGTCAAAAAAACATCTCAGAGACTAGTTGGGAAATATCTTCTCATTTGAAATCCAGGAGTTCAAATAGGGTTCTAACACCACAGAATTTAAAGATTGATATTGTAGAGTAATTTTAACTATGTTTGGAACATTTTTGAAAGGTTTCAGTTTTTGTCAAAAATGGCAGTTCTTTGGTCAAAAAAAATCTCAAAGACAAGTTGGATTACATCTTCTCAGTTGAAATCCAGTGGTCCAAATAGATTTCTAATGCCACAGAACTTGAAGATTGATATTGTAGAATCATTTAAACTATGTTTGAAATATTTTTGAAACATTTTATTTTTTCTCAAAAATGGCCGTTCTTTGGTCAAAAAAACATCTCAGAGACTAGTTGGGAAAAATCTTCTCATTTGAAATCCAGGAGTTCAAATAGGGTTCTAACACCACAGAATTTAAAGATTGCTATTGTAGAGTAATTTTAACTATGTTTGGAACATTTTTGAAAGGTTTCAGTTTTTGTCAAAAATGGCAGTTCTTTGGTCAAAAAAAATCTCAAAGACAGGTTGGAAAACATCTTCTCATTTGAAATCCAGTTGTCCAAATAGATTTCTAACGCCACAGAACTTGAAGATTGATATTGTAGAATCATTTAAACTATGTTTGAAATATTTTTGAAACATTTTATTTTTTCTCAAAAATGGCAGTTCTTTGGTCAAAAAAACATCTCAGAGACTAGTTGGGAAATATCTTCTCATTTGAAATCCAGGAGTTCAAATAGGGTTCTAACACCACAGAATTTAAAGATTGACATTGTAGAGTAATTTTAACTATGTTTGGAACATTTTTGAAAGGTTTCAGTTTTTGTCAAAAATGGCAGTTCTTTGGTCAAAAAAAATCTCAAAGACAGGTTGGAAAACATCTTCTCATTTGAAATCCAGTTGTCCAAATAGATTTCTAACGCCACAGAACTTGAAGATTGATATTGTAGAATCATTTAAACTATGTTTGAAATATTTTTGAAACATTTTATTTTTTCTCAAAAATGGCAGTTCTTTGGTCAAAAAAACATCTCAGAGACTAGTTGGGAAAAATCTTCTCAGTTGAAAATCCAGTTGTCCAAATAGATTTCTAACGCCACAGAACTTGAAGATTGATATTGTAGAGTAATTTTAACTATGTTTGGAACATTTTTGAAAGGTTTCAGTTTTTGTCAAAAATGGCAGTTCTTTGGTCAAAAAACACCTCAATGACAAGTTGGAAAACATCTTCTCAGTTGAAATCCAGTTGTCCAAATAGATTTCGAACGCCACAGAACTTGAAGATTGATATTGTAGAATCATTTAAACTATGTTTAAAATATTTTTGAAAGATTTAAATTTTTCTGAAAAATGGCAGTTCTTTGGTCAAAAAAAATCTCAAAGACAAGTTGGAAAACATCTTCTCATTTGAAATCCAGTTGTCCAAATAGATTTCAAACGCCACAGAACTTGAAGATTGATATTGTAGAATCATTTAAACTATGTTTGAAATATTTTTGAAACATTTTATTTTTTCTCAAAAATGGCAGTTCTTTGGTCAAAAAAACATCTCAGAGACTAGTTGGGAAAAATCTTCTCAGTTGAAATCCAGTTGTCCAAATAGATTTCTAACGCCACAGAACTTGAAGATTGATATTGTAGAGTAATTTTAACTATGTTTGGAACATTTTTGAAAGGTTTCAGTTTTTGTCAAAAATGGCAGTTCTTTGGTCAAAAAACACCTCAATGACAAGTTGGAAAACATCTTCTCAGTTGAAATCCAGTTGTCCAAATAGATTTCGAACGCCACAGAACTTGAAGATTGATATTGTAGAATCATTTAAACTATGTTTGAAATATTTTTGAAACATTTTATTTTTTCTCAAAAATGGCAGTTCTTTGGTCAAAAAAACATCTCAGAGACTAGTTGGGAAATATCTTCTCATTTGAAATCCAGGAGTTCAAATAGGGTTCTAACACCACAGAATTTAAAGATTGATATTGTAGAGTAATTTTAACTATGTTTGGAACATTTTTGAAAGGTTTCAGTTTTTGTCAAAAATGGCAGTTCTTTGGTCAAAAAAAATCTCAAAGACAAGTTGGATTACATCTTCTCAGTTGAAATCCAGTGGTCCAAATAGATTTCTAATGCCACAGAACTTGAAGATTGATATTGTAGAATCATTTAAACTATGTTTGAAATATTTTTGAAACATTTTATTTTTTCTCAAAAATGGCCGTTCTTTGGTCAAAAAAACATCTCAGAGACTAGTTGGGAAAAATCTTCTCATTTGAAATCCAGGAGTTCAAATAGGGTTCTAACACCACAGAATTTAAAGATTGATATTGTAGAGTAATTTTAACTATGTTTGGAACATTTTTGAAAGGTTTCAGTTTTTGTCAAAAATGGCAGTTCTTTGGTCAAAAAAAATCTCAAAGACAAGTTGGATTACATCTTCTCAGTTGAAATCCAGTGGTCCAAATAGATTTCTAATGCCACAGAACTTGAAGATTGATATTGCAGAATCATTTAAACTATGTTTGAAATATTTTTGAAACATTTAATTTTTTCTCAAAAATGGCCGTTCTTTGGTCAAAAAAACATCTCAGAGACTAGTTGGGAAAAATCTTCTCATTTGAAATCCAGGAGTTCAAATAGGGTTCTAACACCACAGAATTTAAAGATTGATATTGTAAAGTAATTTTAACTATGTTTGGAACATTTTTGAAAGGTTTCAGTTTTTGTCAAAAATGGCAGTTCTTTGGTCAAAAAAAATCTCAAAGACAAGTTGGATTACATCTTCTCAGTTGAAATCCAGTGGTCCAAATAGATTTCTAACGCCACAGAACTTGAAGATTGATATTGTAGAATCATTTAAACTATGTTTGAAATATTTTTGAAACATTTTATTTTTTCTCAAAAATGGCAGTTCTTTGGTCAAAAAAACATCTCAGAGACTAGTTGGGAAATATCTTCTCATTTGAAATCCAGGAGTTCAAATAGGGTTCTAACACCACAGAATTTAATGATTGACATTGTAGAGTAATTTTAACTATGTTTGGAACATTTTTGAAAGGTTTCAGTTTTTGTCAAAAATGGCAGTTCTTTGGTCAAAAAAAATCTCAAAGACAGGTTGGAAAACATCTTCTCATTTGAAATCCAGTTGTCCAAATAGATTTCTAACGCCACAGAACTTGAAGATTGATATTGTAGAATCATTTAAACTATGTTTGAAATATTTTTGAAACATTTTATTTTTTCTCAAAAATGGCAGTTCTTTGGTCAAAAAAACATCTCAGAGACTAGTTGGGAAATATCTTCTCATTTGAAATCCAGGAGTTCAAATAGGGTTCTAACACCACAGAATTTAAAGATTGATATTGTAGAGTAATTTTAACTATGTTTGGAACATTTTTGAAAGGTTTCAGTTTTTGTCAAAAATGGCAGTTCTTTGGTCAAAAAAAATCTCAAAGACAGGTTGGAAAACATCTTCTCATTTGAAATCCAGTTGTCCAAATAGATTTCTAACGCCACAGAACTTGAAGATTGATATTGTAGAATCATTTAAACTATGTTTGAAATATTTTTGAAACATTTTATTTTTTCTCAAAAATGGCAGTTCTTTGGTCAAAAAAACATCTCAGAGACTAGTTGGGAAATATCTTCTCATTTGAAATCCAGGAGTTCAAATAGGGTTCTAACACCACAGAATTTAAAGATTGATATTGTAGAGTAATTTTAACTATGTTTGGAACATTTTTGAAAGGTTTCAGTTTTTGTCAAAAATGGCAGTTCTTTGGTCAAAAAAAATCTCAAAGACAAGTTGGATTACATCTTCTCAGTTGAAATCCAGTGGTCCAAATAGATTTCTAATGCCACAGAACTTGAAGATTGATATTGTAGAATCATTTAAACTATGTTTGAAATATTTTTGAAACATTTTATTTTTTCTCAAAAATGGCCGTTCTTTGGTCAAAAAAACATCTCAGAGACTAGTTGGGAAAAATCTTCTCATTTGAAATCCAGGAGTTCAAATAGGGTTCTAACACCACAGAATTTAAAGATTGATATTGTAGAGTAATTTTAACTATGTTTGGAACATTTTTGAAAGGTTTCAGTTTTTGTCAAAAATGGCAGTTCTTTGGTCAAAAAAAATCTCAAAGACAAGTTGGATTACATCTTCTCAGTTGAAATCCAGTGGTCCAAATAGATTTCTAATGCCACAGAACTTGAAGATTGATATTGCAGAATCATTTAAACTATGTTTGAAATATTTTTGAAACATTTTATTTTTTCTCAAAAATGGCCGTTCTTTGGTCAAAAAAACATCTCAGAGACTAGTTGGGAAAAATCTTCTCATTTGAAATCCAGGAGTTCAAATAGGGTTCTAACACCACAGAATTTAAAGATTGATATTGTAAAGTAATTTTAACTATGTTTGGAACATTTTTGAAAGGTTTCAGTTTTTGTCAAAAATGGCAGTTCTTTGGTCAAAAAAAATCTCAAAGACAAGTTGGATTACATCTTCTCAGTTGAAATCCAGTGGTCCAAATAGATTTCTAACGCCACAGAACTTGAAGATTGATATTGTAGAATCATTTAAACTATGTTTGAAATATTTTTGAAACATTTTATTTTTTCTCAAAAATGGCAGTTCTTTGGTCAAAAAAACATCTCAGAGACTAGTTGGGAAATATCTTCTCATTTGAAATCCAGGAGTTCAAATAGGGTTCTAACACCACAGAATTTAATGATTGACATTGTAGAGTAATTTTAACTATGTTTGGAACATTTTTGAAAGGTTTCAGTTTTTGTCAAAAATGGCAGTTCTTTGGTCAAAAAAAAATCTCAAAGACAGGTTGGAAAACATCTTCTGATTTGAAATCCAGTTGTCCAAATAGCTTTCTAACGCCACAGAACTTGAAGATTGATATTGTAGAATCATTTAAACTATGTTTGAAATATTTTTGAAACATTTTATTTTTTCTCAAAAATGGCAGTTCTTTGGTCAAAAAAACATCTCAGAGACTAGTTGGGAAATATCTTCTCATTTGAAATCCAGGAGTTCAAATAGGGTTCTAACACCACAGAATTTAAAGATTGACATTGTAGAGTAATTTTAACTATGTTTGGAACATTTTTGAAAGGTTTCAGTTTTTGTCAAAAATGGCAGTTCTTTGGTCAAAAAAAATCTCAAAGACAGGTTGGAAAACATCTTCTCATTTGAAATCCAGTTGTCCAAATAGATTTCTAACGCCACAGAACTTGAAGATTGATATTGTAGAATCATTTAAACTATGTTTGAAATATTTTTGAAACATTTTATTTTTTCTCAAAAATGGCAGTTCTTTGGTCAAAAAAACATCTCAGAGACTAGTTGGGAAATATCTTCTCATTTGAAATCCAGGAGTTCAAATAGGGTTCTAACACCACAGAATTTAAAGATTGATATTGTAGAGTAATTTTAACTATGTTTGGAACATTTTTGAAAGGTTTCAGTTTTTGTCAAAAATGGCAGTTCTTTGGTCAAAAAAACATCTCAGAGACTAGTTGGGAAATATCTTCTCATTTGAAATCCAGGAGTTCAAATAGGGTTCTAACACCACAGAATTTAAAGATTGATATTGTAGAGTAATTTTAACTATGTTTGGAACATTTTTGAAAGGTTTCAGTTTTTGTCAAAAATGGCAGTTCTTTGGTCAAAAAACACCTCAATGACAAGTTGGAAAACATCTTCTCAGTTGAAATCCAGTTGTCCAAATAGATTTCGAACGCCACAGAACTTGAAGATTGATATTGTAGAATCATTTAAACTATGTTTAAAATATTTTTGAAAGATTTAAATTTTTCTGAAAAATGGCAGTTCTTTGGTCAAAAAAAATCTCAAAGACAAGTTGGAAAACATCTTCTCATTTGAAATCCAGTTGTCCAAATAGATTTCGAACGCCACAGAACTTGAAGATTGATATTGTAGAATCATTTAAACTATGTTTGAAATATTTTTGAAACATTTTATTTTTTCTCAAAAATGGCAGTTCTTTGGTCAAAAAAACATCTCAGAGACTAGTTGGGAAAAATCTTCTAAGTTGAAATCCAGTTGTCCAAATAGATTTCTAACGCCACAGAACTTGAAGATTGATATTGTAGAGTAATTTTAACTATGTTTGGAACATTTTTGAAAGGTTTCAGTTTTTGTCAAAAATGGCAGTTCTTTGGTCAAAAAACACCTCAATGACAAGTTGGAAAACATCTTCTCAGTTGAAATCCAGTTGTCCAAATAGATTTCGAACGCCACAGAACTTGAAGATTGATATTGTAGAATCATTTAAACTATGTTTGAAATATTTTTGAAACATTTTATTTTTTCTCAAAAATGGCAGTTCTTTGGTCAAAAAAACATCTCAGAGACTAGTTGGGAAATATCTTCTCATTTGAAATCCAGGAGTTCAAATAGGGTTCTAACACCACAGAATTTAAAGATTGATATTGTAGAGTAATTTTAACTATGTTTGGAACATTTTTGAAAGGTTTCAGTTTTTGTCAAAAATGGCAGTTCTTTGGTCAAAAAAAATCTCAAAGACAAGTTGGATTACATCTTCTCAGTTGAAATCCAGTGGTCCAAATAGATTTCTAATGCCACAGAACTTGAAGATTGATATTGTAGAATCATTTAAACTATGTTTGAAATATTTTTGAAACATTTTATTTTTTCTCAAAAATGGCCGTTCTTTGGTCAAAAAAACATCTCAGAGACTAGTTGGGAAAAATCTTCTCATTTGAAATCCAGGAGTTCAAATAGGGTTCTAACACCACAGAATTTAAAGATTGCTATTGTAGAGTAATTTTAACTATGTTTGGAACATTTTTGAAAGGTTTCAGTTTTTGTCAAAAATGGCAGTTCTTTGGTCAAAAAAAAATCTCAAAGACAGGTTGGAAAACATCTTCTCATTTGAAATCCAGTTGTCCAAATAGATTTCTAACGCCACAGAACTTGAAGATTGATATTGTAGAATCATTTAAACTATGTTTGAAATATTTTTGAAACATTTTATTTTTTCTCAAAAATGGCAGTTCTTTGGTCAAAAAAACATCTCAGAGACTAGTTGGGAAATATCTTCTCATTTGAAATCCAGGAGTTCAAATAGGGTTCTAACACCACAGAATTTAAAGATTGACATTGTAGAGTAATTTTAACTATGTTTGGAACATTTTTGAAAGGTTTCAGTTTTTGTCAAAAATGGCAGTTCTTTGGTCAAAAAAAAATCTCAAAGACAGGTTGGAAAACATCTTCTCATTTGAAATCCAGTTGTCCAAATAGATTTCTAACGCCACAGAACTTGAAGATTGATATTGTAGAATCATTTAAACTATGTTTGAAATATTTTTGAAACATTTTATTTTTTCTCAAAAATGGCAGTTCTTTGGTCAAAAAAACATCTCAGAGACTAGTTGGGAAAAATCTTCTCAGTTGAAAATCCAGTTGTCCAAATAGATTTCTAACGCCACAGAACTTGAAGATTGATATTGTAGAGTAATTTTAACTATGTTTGGAACATTTTTGAAAGGTTTCAGTTTTTGTCAAAAATGGCAGTTCTTTGGTCAAAAAACACCTCAATGACAAGTTGGAAAACATCTTCTCAGTTGAAATCCAGTTGTCCAAATAGATTTCGAACGCCACAGAACTTGAAGATTGATATTGTAGAATCATTTAAACTATGTTTAAAATATTTTTGAAAGATTTAAATTTTTCTGAAAAATGGCAGTTCTTTGGTCAAAAAAAATCTCAAAGACAAGTTGGAAAACATCTTCTCATTTGAAATCCAGTTGTCCAAATAGATTTCGAACGCCACAGAACTTGAAGATTGATATTGTAGAATCATTTAAACTATGTTTGAAATATTTTTGAAACATTTTATTTTTTCTCAAAAATGGCAGTTCTTTGGTCAAAAAAACATCTCAGAGACTAGTTGGGAAAAATCTTCTCAGTTGAAATCCAGTTGTCCAAATAGATTTCTAACGCCACAGAACTTGAAGATTGATATTGTAGAGTAATTTTAACTATGTTTGGAACATTTTTGAAAGGTTTCAGTTTTTGTCAAAAATGGCAGTTCTTTGGTCAAAAAACACCTCAATGACAAGTTGGAAAACATCTTCTCAGTTGAAATCCAGTTGTCCAAATAGATTTCGAACGCCACAGAACTTGAAGATTGATATTGTAGAATCATTTAAACTATGTTTGAAATATTTTTGAAACATTTTATTTTTTCTCAAAAATGGCAGTTCTTTGGTCAAAAAAACATCTCAGAGACTAGTTGGGAAATATCTTCTCATTTGAAATCCAGGAGTTCAAATAGGGTTCTAACACCACAGAATTTAAAGATTGATATTGTAGAGTAATTTTAACTATGTTTGGAACATTTTTGAAAGGTTTCAGTTTTTGTCAAAAATGGCAGTTCTTTGGTCAAAAAAAATCTCAAAGACAAGTTGGATTACATCTTCTCAGTTGAAATCCAGTGGTCCAAATAGATTTCTAATGCCACAGAACTTGAAGATTGATATTGTAGAATCATTTAAACTATGTTTGAAATATTTTTGAAACATTTTATTTTTTCTCAAAAATGGCCGTTCTTTGGTCAAAAAAACATCTCAGAGACTAGTTGGGAAAAATCTTCTCATTTGAAATCCAGGAGTTCAAATAGGGTTCTAACACCACAGAATTTAAAGATTGATATTGTAGAGTAATTTTAACTATGTTTGGAACATTTTTGAAAGGTTTCAGTTTTTGTCAAAAATGGCAGTTCTTTGGTCAAAAAAAATCTCAAAGACAAGTTGGATTACATCTTCTCAGTTGAAATCCAGTGGTCCAAATAGATTTCTAATGCCACAGAACTTGAAGATTGATATTGCAGAATCATTTAAACTATGTTTGAAATATTTTTGAAACATTTTATTTTTTCTCAAAAATGGCCGTTCTTTGGTCAAAAAAACATCTCAGAGACTAGTTGGGAAAAATCTTCTCATTTGAAATCCAGGAGTTCAAATAGGGTTCTAACACCACAGAATTTAAAGATTGATATTGTAAAGTAATTTTAACTATGTTTGGAACATTTTTGAAAGGTTTCAGTTTTTGTCAAAAATGGCAGTTCTTTGGTCAAAAAAAATCTCAAAGACAAGTTGGATTACATCTTCTCAGTTGAAATCCAGTGGTCCAAATAGATTTCTAACGCCACAGAACTTGAAGATTGATATTGTAGAATCATTTAAACTATGTTTGAAATATTTTTGAAACATTTTATTTTTTCTCAAAAATGGCAGTTCTTTGGTCAAAAAAACATCTCAGAGACTAGTTGGGAAATATCTTCTCATTTGAAATCCAGGAGTTCAAATAGGGTTCTAACACCACAGAATTTAATGATTGACATTGTAGAGTAATTTTAACTATGTTTGGAACATTTTTGAAAGGTTTCAGTTTTTGTCAAAAATGGCAGTTCTTTGGTCAAAAAAAAATCTCAAAGACAGGTTGGAAAACATCTTCTGATTTGAAATCCAGTTGTCCAAATAGCTTTCTAACGCCACAGAACTTGAAGATTGATATTGTAGAATCATTTAAACTATGTTTGAAATATTTTTGAAACATTTTATTTTTTCTCAAAAATGGCAGTTCTTTGGTCAAAAAAACATCTCAGAGACTAGTTGGGAAATATCTTCTCATTTGAAATCCAGGAGTTCAAATAGGGTTCTAACACCACAGAATTTAAAGATTGACATTGTAGAGTAATTTTAACTATGTTTGGAACATTTTTGAAAGGTTTCAGTTTTTGTCAAAAATGGCAGTTCTTTGGTCAAAAAAAATCTCAAAGACAGGTTGGAAAACATCTTCTCATTTGAAATCCAGTTGTCCAAATAGATTTCTAACGCCACAGAACTTGAAGATTGATATTGTAGAATCATTTAAACTATGTTTGAAATATTTTTGAAACATTTTATTTTTTCTCAAAAATGGCAGTTCTTTGGTCAAAAAAACATCTCAGAGACTAGTTGGGAAATATCTTCTCATTTGAAATCCAGGAGTTCAAATAGGGTTCTAACACCACAGAATTTAAAGATTGATATTGTAGAGTAATTTTAACTATGTTTGGAACATTTTTGAAAGGTTTCAGTTTTTGTCAAAAATGGCAGTTCTTTGGTCAAAAAAAATCTCAAAGACAGGTTGGAAAACATCTTCTCATTTGAAATCCAGTTGTCCAAATAGATTTCTAACGCCACAGAACTTGAAGATTGATATTGTAGAATCATTTAAACTATGTTTGAAATATTTTTGAAACATTTTATTTTTTCTCAAAAATGGCAGTTCTTTGGTCAAAAAAACATCTCAGAGACTAGTTGGGAAATATCTTCTCATTTGAAATCCAGGAGTTCAAATAGGGTTCTAACACCACAGAATTTAAAGATTGATATTGTAGAGTAATTTTAACTATGTTTGGAACATTTTTGAAAGGTTTCAGTTTTTGTCAAAAATGGCAGTTCTTTGGTCAAAAAAAATCTCAAAGACAAGTTGGATTACATCTTCTCAGTTGAAATCCAGTGGTCCAAATAGATTTCTAATGCCACAGAACTTGAAGATTGATATTGTAGAATCATTTAAACTATGTTTGAAATATTTTTGAAACATTTTATTTTTTCTCAAAAATGGCAGTTCTTTGGTCAAAAAAACATCTCAGAGACTAGTTGGGAAATATCTTCTCATTTGAAATCCAGTAGTTCAAATAGGGTTCTAACACCACAGAATTTAAAGATTGATATTGTAGAGTAATTTTAACTATGTTTGGAACATTTTTGAAAGGTTTCAGTTTTTGTCAAAAATGGCAGTTCTTTGGTCAAAAAAAATCTCAAAGACAAGTTGGATTACATCTTCTCAGTTGAAATCCAGTGGTCCAAATAGATTTCTAATGCCACAGAACTTGAAGATTGATATTGCAGAATCATTTAAACTATGTTTGAAATATTTTTGAAACATTTTATTTTTTCTCAAAAATGGCCGTTCTTTGGTCAAAAAAACATCTCAGAGACTAGTTGGGAAAAATCTTCTCATTTGAAATCCAGGAGTTCAAATAGGGTTCTAACACCACAGAATTTAAAGATTGATATTGTAAAGTAATTTTAACTATGTTTGGAACATTTTTGAAAGGTTTCAGTTTTTGTCAAAAATGGCAGTTCTTTGGTCAAAAAAAATCTCAAAGACAAGTTGGATTACATCTTCTCAGTTGAAATCCAGTGGTCCAAATAGATTTCTAACGCCACAGAACTTGAAGATTGATATTGTAGAATCATTTAAACTATGTTTGAAATATTTTTGAAACATTTTATTTTTTCTCAAAAATGGCAGTTCTTTGGTCAAAAAAACATCTCAGAGACTAGTTGGGAAATATCTTCTCATTTGAAATCCAGGAGTTCAAATAGGGTTCTAACACCACAGAAATTAATGATTGACATTGTAGAGTAATTTTAACTATGTTTGGAACATTTTTGAAAGGTTTCAGTTTTTGTCAAAAATGGCAGTTCTTTGGTCAAAAAAAAATCTCAAAGACAGGTTGGAAAACATCTTCTGATTTGAAATCCAGTTGTCCAAATAGCTTTCTAACGCCACAGAACTTGAAGATTGATATTGTAGAATCATTTAAACTATGTTTGAAATATTTTTGAAACATTTTATTTTTTCTCAAAAATGGCAGTTCTTTGGTCAAAAAAACATCTCAGAGACTAGTTGGGAAATATCTTCTCATTTGAAATCCAGGAGTTCAAATAGGGTTCTAACACCACAGAATTTAAAGATTGATATTGTAGAGTAATTTTAACTATGTTTGGAACATTTTTGAAAGGTTTCAGTTTTTGTCAAAAATGGCAGTTCTTTGGTCAAAAAAACATCTCAGAGACTAGTTGGGAAATATCTTCTCATTTGAAATCCAGGAGTTCAAATAGGGTTCTAACACCACAGAATTTAAAGATTGATATTGTAGAGTAATTTTAACTATGTTTGGAACATTTTTGAAAGGTTTCAGTTTTTGTCAAAAATGGCAGTTCTTTGGTCAAAAAAACATCTCAGAGACTAGTTGGGAAATATCTTCTCATTTGAAATCCAGGAGTTCAAATAGGGTTCTAACACCACAGAATTTAAAGATTGATATTGTAGAGTAATTTTAACTATGTTTGGAACATTTTTGAAAGGTTTCAGTTTTTGTCAAAAATGGCAGTTCTTTGGTCAAAAAACACCTCAATGACAAGTTGGAAAACATCTTCTCAGTTGAAATCCAGTTGTCCAAATAGATTTCGAACGCCACAGAACTTGAAGATTGATATTGTAGAATCATTTAAACTATGTTTGAAATATTTTTGAAACATTTTATTTTTTCTCAAAAATGGCAGTTCTTTGGTCAAAAAAACATCTCAGAGACTAGTTGGGAAATATCTTCTCATTTGAAATCCAGGAGTTCAAATAGGGTTCTAACACCACAGAATTTAAAAATTGACATTGTAGAGTAATTTTAACTATGTTTGGAACATTTTTGAAAGGTTTCAGTTTTTGTCAAAAATGGCAGTTCTTTGGTCAAAAAAAAATCTCAAAGACAGGTTGGAAAACATCTTCTCATTTGAAATCCAGTTGTCCAAATAGATTTCTAACGCCACAGAACTTGAAGATTGATATTGTAGAATCATTTAAACTATGTTTGAAATATTTTTGAAACATTTTATTTTTTCTCAAAAATGGCAGTTCTTTGGTCAAAAAAACATCTCAGAGACTAGTTGGGAAATATCTTCTCATTTGAAATCCAGGAGTTCAAATAGGGTTCTAACACCACAGAATTTAAAGATTGATATTGTAGAGTAATTTTAACTATGTTTGGAACATTTTTGAAAGGTTTCAGTTTTTGTCAAAAATGGCAGTTCTTTGGTCAAAATTAAATCTCAAAGACAAGTTGGAAAACATCTTCTCAGTTGAAATCCAGTTGTCCAAATAGATTTCGAACGCCACAGAACTTGAAGATTGATATTGTAGAATCATTTAAACTATGTTTAAAATATTTTTGAAAGATTTAAATTTTTCTGAAAAATGGCAGTTCTTTGGTCAAAAAAAATCTCAAAGACAAGTTGGAAAACATCTTCTCATTTGAAATCCAGTTGTCCAAATAGATTTCGAATGCCACAGAACTTGAAGATTGATATTGTAGAATCATTTAAACTATGTTTGAAATATTTTTGAAACATTTTATTTTTTCTCAAAAATGGCAGTTCTTTGGTCAAAAAAACATCTCAGAGACTAGTTGGGAAAAATCTTCTCAGTTGAAATGCAGTTGTCCAAATAGATTTCTAACGCCACAGAACTTGAAGATTGATATTGTAGAGTAATTTTAACTATGTTTGGAACATTTTTGAAAGGTTTCAGTTTTTGTCAAAAATGGCAGTTCTTTGGTCAAAAAACACCTCAATGACAAGTTGGAAAACATCTTCTCAGTTGAAATCCAGTTGTCCAAATAGATTTCGAACGCCACAGAACTTGAAGATTGATATTGTTGAATCATTTAAACTATGTTTGAAATATTTTTGAAACATTTTATTTTTTCTCAAAAATGGCAGTTCTTTGGTCAAAAAAACATCTCAGAGACTAGTTGGGAAATATCTTCTCATTTGAAATCCAGGAGTTCAAATAGGGTTCTAACACCACAGAATTTAAAGATTGATATTGTAGAGTAATTTTAACTATGTTTGGAACATTTTTGAAAGGTTTCAGTTTTTGTCAAAAATGGCAGTTCTTTGGTCAAAAAAAATCTCAAAGACAAGTTGGATTACATCTTCTCAGTTGAAATCCAGTGGTCCAAATAGATTTCTAATGCCACAGAACTTGAAGATTGATATTGTAGAATCATTTAAACTATGTTTGAAATATTTTTGAAACATTTTATTTTTTCTCAAAAATGGCCGTTCTTTGGTCAAAAAAACATCTCTGAGACTAGTTGGGAAAAATCTTCTCATTTGAAATCCAGGAGTTCAAATAGGGTTCTAACACCACAGAATTTAAAGATTGATATTGTAGAGTAATTTTAACTATGTTTGGAACATTTTTGAAAGGTTTCAGTTTTTGTCAAAAATGGCAGTTCTTTGGTCAAAAAAAATCTCAAAGACAAGTTGGATTACATCTTCTCAGTTGAAATCCAGTGGTCCAAATAGATTTCTAATGCCACAGAACTTGAAGATTGATATTGTAGAATCATTTAAACTATGTTTGAAATATTTTTGAAACATTTTATTTTTTCTCAAAAATGGCCGTTCTTTGGTCAAAAAAACATCTCAGAGACTAGTTGGGAAAAATCTTCTCATTTGAAATCCAGGAGTTCAAATAGGGTTCTAACACCACAGAATTTAAAGATTGATATTGTAAAGTAATTTTAACTATGTTTGGAACATTTTTGAAAGGTTTCAGTTTTTGTCAAAAATGGCAGTTCTTTGGTCAAAAAAAATCTCAAAGACAAGTTGGATTACATCTTCTCAGTTGAAATCCAGTGGTCCAAATAGATTTCTAACGCCACAGAACTTGAAGATTGATATTGTAGAATCATTTAAACTATGTTTGAAATATTTTTGAAACATTTTATTTTTTCTCAAAAATGGCAGTTCTTTGGTCAAAAAAACATCTCAGAGACTAGTTGGGAAATATCTTCTCATTTGAAATCCAGGAGTTCAAATAGGGTTCTAACACCACAGAATTTAAAGATTGACATTGTAGAGTAATTTTAACTATGTTTGGAACATTTTTGAAAGGTTTCAGTTTTTGTCAAAAATGGCAGTTCTTTGGTCAAAAAAAAATCTCAAAGACAGGTTGGAAAACATCTTCTCATTTGAAATCCAGTTGTCCAAATAGCTTTCTAACGCCACAGAACTTGAAGATTGATATTGTAGAATCATTTAAACTATGTTTGAAATATTTTTGAAACATTTTATTTTTTCTCAAAAATGGCAGTTCTTTGGTCAAAAAAACATCTCAGAGACTAGTTGGGAAATATCTTCTCATTTGAAATCCAGGAGTTCAAATAGGGTTCTAACACCACAGAATTTAAAGATTGACATTGTAGAGTAATTTTAACTATGTTTGGAACATTTTTGAAAGGTTTCAGTTTTTGTCAAAAATGGCAGTTCTTTGGTCAAAAAAAATCTCAAAGACAGGTTGGAAAACATCTTCTCATTTGAAATCCAGTTGTCCAAATAGATTTCTAACGCCACAGAACTTGAAGATTGATATTGTAGAATCATTTAAACTATGTTTGAAATATTTTTGAAACATTTTATTTTTTCTCAAAAATGGCAGTTCTTTGGTCAAAAAAACATCTCAGAGACTAGTTGGGAAATATCTTCTCATTTGAAATCCAGGAGTTCAAATAGGGTTCTAACACCACAGAATTTAAAGATTGATATTGTAGA
This sequence comes from Ascaphus truei, assembly GCF_040206685.1. Taxonomy (NCBI): domain Eukaryota; kingdom Metazoa; phylum Chordata; class Amphibia; order Anura; family Ascaphidae; genus Ascaphus; species Ascaphus truei. The sequence goes on from NW_027457029.1 coordinate 73,182, forward strand.
GTAATTTTAACTATGTTTGGAACATTTTTGAAAGGTTTCAGTTTTTGTCAAAAATGGCAGTTCTTTGGTCAAAATAAAATCCCAAAGACAAGTTGGAAAACATCTTCTCAGTTGAAATCCAGTTGTCCAAATAGATTTCTAACGCCACAGAACTTGAAGATTGATATTGTAGAATCATTTAAACTATGTTTGAAATATTTTTGAAACATTTTATTTTTTCTCAAAAATGGCCGTTCTTTGGTCAAAAAAACATCTCAGAGACTAGTTGGGAAAAATCTTCTCATTTGAAATCCAGGAGTTCAAATAGGGTTCTAACACCACAGAATTTAAAGATTGATATTGTAAAGTAATTTTAACTATGTTTGGAACATTTTTGAAAGGTTTCAGTTTTTGTCAAAAATGGCAGTTCTTTGGTCAAAAAAAATCTCAAAGACAAGTTGGATTACATCTTCTCAGTTGAAATCCAGTGGTCCAAATAGATTTCTAACGCCACAGAACTTGAAGATTGATATTGTAGAATCATTTAAACTATGTTTGAAATATTTTTGAAACATTTTATTTTTTCTCAAAAATGGCAGTTCTTTGGTCAAAAAAACATCTCAGAGACTAGTTGGGAAATATCTTCTCATTTGAAATCCAGGAGTTCAAATAGGGTTCTAACACCACAGAATTTAAAGATTGACATTGTAGAGTAATTTTAACTATGTTTGGAACATTTTTGAAAGGTTTCAGTTTTTGTCAAAAATGGCAGTTCTTTGGTCAAAAAAAAATCTCAAAGACAGGTTGGAAAACATCTTCTCATTTGAAATCCAGTTGTCCAAATAGCTTTCTAACGCCACAGAACTTGAAGATTGATATTGTAGAATCATTTAAACTATGTTTGAAATATTTTTGAAACATTTTATTTTTTCTCAAAAATGGCAGTTCTTTGGTCAAAAAAACATCTCAGAGACTAGTTGGGAAATATCTTCTCATTTGAAATCCAGGAGTTCAAATAGGGTTCTAACACCACAGAATTTAAAGATTGACATTGTAGAGTAATTTTAACTATGTTTGGAACATTTTTGAAAGGTTTCAGTTTTTGTCAAAAATGGCAGTTCTTTGGTCAAAAAAAATCTCAAAGACAGGTTGGAAAACATCTTCTCATTTGAAATCCAGTTGTCCAAATAGATTTCTAACGCCACAGAACTTGAAGATTGATATTGTAGAATCATTTAAACTATGTTTGAAATATTTTTGAAACATTTTATTTTTTCTCAAAAATGGCAGTTCTTTGGTCAAAAAAACATCTCAGAGACTAGTTGGGAAATATCTTCTCATTTGAAATCCAGGAGTTCAAATAGGGTTCTAACACCACAGAATTTAAAGATTGATATTGTAGAGTAATTTTAACTATGTTTGGAACATTTTTGAAAGGTTTCAGTTTTTGTCAAAAATGGCAGTTCTTTGGTCAAAATAAAATCCCAAAGACAAGTTGGAAAACATCTTCTCAGTTGAAATCCAGTTGTCCAAATAGATTTCGAACGCCACAGAACTTGAAGATTGATATTGTAGAATCATTTAAACTATGTTTGAAATATTTTTGAAACATTTTATTTTTTCTCAAAAATGGCAGTTCTTTGGTCAAAAACACATCTCAGAGACTAGTTGGGAAAAATCTTCTCATTTGAAATCCAGGAGTTCAAATAGGGTTCTAACACCACAGAATTTAAAGATTGCTATTGTAGAGTAATTTTAACTATGTTTGGAACATTTTTGAAAGGTTTCAGTTTTTGTCAAAAATGGCAGTTCTTTGGTCAAAAAAAAATCTCAAAGACAGGTTGGAAAACATCTTCTCATTTGAAATCCAGTTGTCCAAATAGCTTTCTAACGCCACAGAACTTGAAGATTGATATTGTAGAATCATTTAAACTATGTTTGAAATATTTTTGAAACATTTTATTTTTTCTCAAAAATGGCAGTTCTTTGGTCAAAAAAACATCTCAGAGACTAGTTGGGAAATATCTTCTCATTTGAAATCCAGGAGTTCAAATAGGGTTCTAACACCACAGAATTTAAAGATTGACATTGTAGAGTAATTTTAACTATGTTTGGAACATTTTTGAAAGGTTTCAGTTTTTGTCAAAAATGGCAGTTCTTTGGTCAAAAAAAATCTCAAAGACAGGTTGGAAAACATCTTCTCATTTGAAATCCAGTTGTCCAAATAGATTTCTAACGCCACAGAACTTGAAGATTGATATTGTAGAATCATTTAAACTATGTTTGAAATATTTTTGAAACATTTTATTTTTTCTCAAAAATGGCAGTTCTTTGGTCATAAAAACATCTCAGAGACTAGTTGGGAAATATCTTCTCATTTGAAATCCAGGAGTTCAAATAGGGTTCTAACACCACAGAATTTAAAGATTGCTATTGTAGAGTAATTTTAACTATGTTTGGAACATTTTTGAAAGGTTTCAGTTTTTGTCAAAAATGGCAGTTCTTTGGTCAAAAAAAAATCTCAAAGACAGGTTGGAAAACATCTTCTCATTTGAAATCCAGTTGTCCAAATAGCTTTCTAACGCCACAGAACTTGAAGATTGATATTGTAGAATCATTTAAACTATGTTTGAAATATTTTTGAAACATTTTATTTTTTCTCAAAAATGGCAGTTCTTTGGTCAAAAAAACATCTCAGAGACTAGTTGGGAAATATCTTCTCATTTGAAATCCAGGAGTTCAAATAGGGTTCTAACACCACAGAATTTAAAGATTGACATTGTAGAGTAATTTTAACTATGTTTGGAACATTTTTGAAAGGTTTCAGTTTTTGTCAAAAATGGCAGTTCTTTGGTCAAAAAAAATCTCAAAGACAGGTTGGAAAACATCTTCTCATTTGAAATCCAGTTGTCCAAATAGATTTCTAACGCCACAGAACTTGAAGATTGATATTGTAGAATCATTTAAACTATGTTTGAAATATTTTTGAAACATTTTATTTTTTCTCAAAAATGGCAGTTCTTTGGTCATAAAAACATCTCAGAGACTAGTTGGGAAATATCTTCTCATTTGAAATCCAGGAGTTCAAATAGGGTTCTAACACCACAGAATTTAAAGATTGCTATTGTAGAGTAATTTTAACTATGTTTGGAACATTTTTGAAAGGTTTCAGTTTTTGTCAAAAATGGCAGTTCTTTGGTCAAAAAAAAATCTCAAAGACAGGTTGGAAAACATCTTCTCATTTGAAATCCAGTTGTCCAAATAGCTTTCTAACGCCACAGAACTTGAAGATTGATATTGTAGAATCATTTAAACTATGTTTGAAATATTTTTGAAACATTTTATTTTTTCTCAAAAATGGCAGTTCTTTGGTCAAAAAAACATCTCAGAGACTAGTTGGGAAATATCTTCTCATTTGAAATCCAGGAGTTCAAATAGGGTTCTAACACCACAGAATTTAAAGATTGACATTGTAGAGTAATTTTAACTATGTTTGGAACATTTTTGAAAGGTTTCAGTTTTTGTCAAAAATGGCAGTTCTTTGGTCAAAAAAAATCTCAAAGACAGGTTGGAAAACATCTTCTCATTTGAAATCCAGTTGTCCAAATAGATTTCTAACGCCACAGAACTTGAAGATTGATATTGTAGAATCATTTAAACTATGTTTGAAATATTTTTGAAACATTTTATTTTTTCTCAAAAATGGCAGTTCTTTGGTCATAAAAACATCTCAGAGACTAGTTGGGAAATATCTTCTCATTTGAAATCCAGGAGTTCAAATAGGGTTCTAACACCACAGAATTTAAAGATTGCTATTGTAGAGTAATTTTAACTATGTTTGGAACATTTTTGAAAGGTTTCAGTTTTTGTCAAAAATGGCAGTTCTTTGGTCAAAAAAAAATCTCAAAGACAGGTTGGAAAACATCTTCTCATTTGAAATCCAGTTGTCCAAATAGCTTTCTAACGCCACAGAACTTGAAGATTGATATTGTAGAATCATTTAAACTATGTTTGAAATATTTTTGAAACATTTTATTTTTTCTCAAAAATGGCAGTTCTTTGGTCAAAAAAACATCTCAGAGACTAGTTGGGAAATATCTTCTCATTTGAAATCCAGGAGTTCAAATAGGGTTCTAACACCACAGAATTCAAAGATTGACATTGTAGAGTAATTTTAACTATGTTTGGAACATTTTTGAAAGGTTTCAGTTTTTGTCAAAAATGGCAGTTCTTTGGTCAAAAAAAATCTCAAAGACAGGTTGGAAAACATCTTCTCATTTGAAATCCAGTTGTCCAAATAGATTTCTAACGCCACAGGACTTGAAGATTGATATTGTAGAATCATTTAAACTATGTTTGAAATATTTTTGAAACATTTTATTTTTTCTCAAAAATGGCAGTTCTTTGGTCAAAAAAACATCTCAGAGACTAGTTGGGAAATATCTTCTCATTTGAAATCCAGGAGTTCAAATAGGGTTCTAACACCACAGAATTTAAAGATTGATATTGTAGAGTAATTTTAACTATGTTTGGAACATTTTTGAAAGGTTTCAGTTTTTGTCAAAAATGGCAGTTCTTTGGTCAAAATAAAATCTCAAAGATAAGTTGGAAAACATCTTCTCAGTTGAAATCCAGTTGTCCAAATAGATTTCGAACGCCACAGAACTTGAAGATTGATATTGTAGAATCATTTAAACTATGTTTGAAATATTTTTGAAACATTTTATTTTTTCTCAAAAATGGCAGTTCTTTGGTCAAAAACACATCTCAGAGACTAGTTGGGAAAAATCTTCTCATTTGAAATCCAGGAGTTCAAATAGGGTTCTAACACCACAGAATTTAAAGATTGACATTGTAGAGTAATTTTAACTATGTTTGGAACATTTTTGAAAGGTTTCAGTTTTTGTCAAAAATGGCAGTTCTTTGGTCAAAAAAAAATCTCAAAGACAGGTTGGAAAACATCTTCTCATTTGAAATCCAGTTGTCCAAATAGCTTTCTAACGCCACAGAACTTGAAGATTGATATTGTAGAATCATTTAAACTATGTTTGAAATATTTTTGAAACATTTTATTTTTTCTCAAAAATGGCAGTTCTTTGGTCAAAAAAACATCTCAGAGACTAGTTGGGAAATATCTTCTCATTTGAAATCCAGGAGTTCAAATAGGGTTCTAACACCACAGAATTTAAAGATTGACATTGTAGAGTAATTTTAACTATGTTTGGAACATTTTTGAAAGGTTTCAGTTTTTGTCAAAAATGGCAGTTCTTTGGTCAAAAAAAATCTCAAAGACAGGTTGGAAAACATCTTCTCATTTGAAATCCAGTTGTCCAAATAGATTTCTAACGCCACAGAACTTGAAGATTGATATTGTAGAATCATTTAAACTATGTTTGAAATATTTTTGAAACATTTTATTTTTTCTCAAAAATGGCAGTTCTTTGGTCAAAAAAACATCTCAGAGACTAGTTGGGAAATATCTTCTCATTTGAAATCCAGGAGTTCAAATAGGGTTCTAACACCACAGAATTTAAAGATTGATATTGTAGAGTAATTTTAACTATGTGTGGAACATTTTTGAAAGGTTTCAGTTTTTGTCAAAAATGGCAGTTCTTTGGTCAAAAAAAATCTCAAAGACAAGTTGGAAAACATCTTCTCATTTGAAATCCAGTTGTCCAAATAGATTTCGAACGCCACAGAACTTGAAGATTGATATTGTAGAATCATTTAAACTATGTTTGAAATATTTTTGAAACATTTTATTTTTTCTCAAAAATGGCAGTTCTTTGGTCATAAAAACATCTCAGAGACTAGTTGGGAAATATCTTCTCATTTGAAATCCAGGAGTTCAAATAGGGTTCTAACACCACAGAATTTAAAGATTGCTATTGTAGAGTAATTTTAACTATGTTTGGAACATTTTTGAAAGGTTTCAGTTTTTGTCAAAAATGGCAGTTCTTTGGTCAAAAAAAAATCTCAAAGACAGGTTGGAAAACATCTTCTCATTTGAAATCCAGTTGTCCAAATAGCTTTCTAACGCCACAGAACTTGAAGATTGATATTGTAGAATCATTTAAACTATGTTTGAAATATTTTTGAAACATTTTATTTTTTCTCAAAAATGGCAGTTCTTTGGTCAAAAAAACATCTCAGAGACTAGTTGGGAAATATCTTCTCATTTGAAATCCAGGAGTTCAAATAGGGTTCTAACACCACAGAATTTAAAGATTGACATTGTAGAGTAATTTTAACTATGTTTGGAACATTTTTGAAAGGTTTCAGTTTTTGTCAAAAATGGCAGTTCTTTGGTCAAAAAAAATCTCAAAGACAGGTTGGAAAACATCTTCTCATTTGAAATCCAGTTGTCCAAATAGATTTCTAACGCCACAGAACTTGAAGATTGATATTGTAGAATCATTTAAACTATGTTTGAAATATTTTTGAAACATTTTATTTTTTCTCAAAAATGGCAGTTCTTTGGTCATAAAAACATCTCAGAGACTAGTTGGGAAATATCTTCTCATTTGAAATCCAGGAGTTCAAATAGGGTTCTAACACCACAGAATTTAAAGATTGCTATTGTAGAGTAATTTTAACTATGTTTGGAACATTTTTGAAAGGTTTCAGTTTTTGTCAAAAATGGCAGTTCTTTGGTCAAAAAAAAATCTCAAAGACAGGTTGGAAAACATCTTCTCATTTGAAATCCAGTTGTCCAAATAGCTTTCTAACGCCACAGAACTTGAAGATTGATATTGTAGAATCATTTAAACTATGTTTGAAATATTTTTGAAACATTTTATTTTTTCTCAAAAATGGCAGTTCTTTGGTCAAAAAAACATCTCAGAGACTAGTTGGGAAATATCTTCTCATTTGAAATCCAGGAGTTCAAATAGGGTTCTAACACCACAGAATTTAAAGATTGACATTGTAGAGTAATTTTAACTATGTTTGGAACATTTTTGAAAGGTTTCAGTTTTTGTCAAAAATGGCAGTTCTTTGGTCAAAAAAAATCTCAAAGACAGGTTGGAAAACATCTTCTCATTTGAAATCCAGTTGTCCAAATAGATTTCTAACGCCACAGAACTTGAAGATTGATATTGTAGAATCATTTAAACTATGTTTGAAATATTTTTGAAACATTTTATTTTTTCTCAAAAATGGCAGTTCTTTGGTCATAAAAACATCTCAGAGACTAGTTGGGAAATATCTTCTCATTTGAAATCCAGGAGTTCAAATAGGGTTCTAACACCACAGAATTTAAAGATTGCTATTGTAGAGTAATTTTAACTATGTTTGGAACATTTTTGAAAGGTTTCAGTTTTTGTCAAAAATGGCAGTTCTTTGGTCAAAAAAAAATCTCAAAGACAGGTTGGAAAACATCTTCTCATTTGAAATCCAGTTGTCCAAATAGCTTTCTAACGCCACAGAACTTGAAGATTGATATTGTAGAATCATTTAAACTATGTTTGAAATATTTTTGAAACATTTTATTTTTTCTCAAAAATGGCAGTTCTTTGGTCAAAAAAACATCTCAGAGACTAGTTGGGAAATATCTTCTCATTTGAAATCCAGGAGTTCAAATAGGGTTCTAACACCACAGAATTCAAAGATTGACATTGTAGAGTAATTTTAACTATGTTTGGAACATTTTTGAAAGGTTTCAGTTTTTGTCAAAAATGGCAGTTCTTTGGTCAAAAAAAATCTCAAAGACAGGTTGGAAAACATCTTCTCATTTGAAATCCAGTTGTCCAAATAGATTTCTAACGCCACAGAACTTGAAGATTGATATTGTAGAATCATTTAAACTATGTTTGAAATATTTTTGAAACATTTTATTTTTTCTCAAAAATGGCAGTTCTTTGGTCAAAAAAACATCTCAGAGACTAGTTGGGAAATATCTTCTCATTTGAAATCCAGGAGTTCAAATAGGGTTCTAACACCACAGAATTTAAAGATTGATATTGTAGAGTAATTTTAACTATGTGTGGAACATTTTTGAAAGGTTTCAGTTTTTGTCAAAAATGGCAGTTCTTTGGTCAAAAAAAATCTCAAAGACAAGTTGGAAAACATCTTCTCATTTGAAATCCAGTTGTCCAAATAGATTTCGAACGCCACAGAACTTGAAGATTGATATTGTAGAATCATTTAAACTATGTTTGAAATATTTTTGAAACATTTTATTTTTTCTCAAAAATGGCAGTTCTTTGGTCAAAAAAACATCTCAGAGACTAGTTGGGAAATATCTCCTCATTTGAAATCCAGGAGTTCAAATAGGGTTCTAACACCACAGAATTTAAAGATTGATATTGTAGAGTAATTTTAACTATGTTTGGAACATTTTTGAAAGGTTTCAGTTTTTGTCAAAAATGGCAGTTCTTTGGTCAAAATATAATCTCAAAGACAAGTTGGAAAACATCTTCTCAGTTGAAATCCAGTTGTCCAAATAGATTTCGAACGCCACAGAACTTGAAGATTGATATTGTAGAATCATTTAAACTATGTTTGAAATATTTTTGAAATATTTTATTTTTTCTCAAAAATGGCAGTTCTTTGGTCAAAAACACATCTCAGAGACTAGTTGTGAAAAATCTTCTCATTTGAAATCCAGGAGTTCAAATAGGGTTCTAACACCACAGAATTTAAAGATTGATATTGTAGAGTAATTTTAACTATGTTTGGAACATTTTTGAAAGGTTTCAGTTTTTGTCAAAAATGGCAGTTCTTTGGTCAAAAAAAATCTCAAAGACAAGTTGGAAAACATCTTCTCAGTTGAAATCCAGTTGTCCAAATAGATTTCGAACGCCACAGAACTTGAAGATTGATATTGTAGAATCATTTAAACTATGTTTGAAATATTTTTGAAACATTTTATTTTTTCTCAAAAATGGCAGTTCTTTGGTCAAAAACACATCTCAGAGACTAGTTGGGAAAAATCTTCTCATTTGAAATCCAGGAGTTCAAATAGGGTTCTAACACCACAGAATTTAAAGATTTATATTGTAGAGTAATTTTAACTATGTTTGGAACATTTTTGAAAGGTTTCAGTTTTTGTCAAAAATGGCAGTTCTTTGGTCAAATAAAATCTCAAAGACAAGTTGGAAAACATCTTCTCATTTGAAATCCAGTTGTCCAAATAGATTTCGAACGCCACAGAACTTGAAGATTGATATTGTAGAATCATTTAAACTATGTTTGAAATATTTTTGAAACATTTTATTTTTTCTCAAAAATGGCAGTTCTTTGGTCAAAAAAACATCTCAGAGACTAGTTGGGAAATATCTTCTCATTTGAAATACAGGAGTTCAAATAGGGTTCTAACACCACAGAATTTAAAGATTGACATTGTAGAGTAATTTTAACTATGTTTGGAACATTTTTGAAAGGTTTCAGTTTTTGTCAAAAATGGCAGTTCTTTGGTCAAAAAAAAATCTCAAAGACAGGTTGGAAAACATCTTCTCATTTGAAATCCAGTTGTCCAAATAGATTTCTAACGCCACAGAACTTGAAGATTGATATTGTAGAATCATTTAAACTATGTTTGAAATATTTTTGAAACATTTTATTTTTTCTCAAAAATGGCAGTTCTTTGGTCAAAAAAACATCTCAGAGACTAGTTGGGAAATATCTTCTCATTTGAAATCCAGGAGTTCAAATAGGGTTCTAACACCATAGAATTTAAAGATTGATATTGTAGAGTAATTTTAACTATGTTTGGAACATTTTTGAAAGGTTTCAGTTTTTGTCAAAAATGGCAGTTCTTTGGTCAAAAAAAATCTCAAAGACAAGTTGGATTACATCTTCTCAGTTGAAATCCAGTGGTCCAAATAGATTTCTAATGCCACAGAACTTGAAGATTGATATTGTAGAATCATTTAAACTATGTTTGAAATATTTTTGAAACATTTTATTTTTTCTCAAAAATGGCAGTTCTTTGGTCAAAAAAACATCTCAGAGACTAGTTGGGAAAAATCTTCTCATTTGAAATCCAGGAGTTCAAATAGGGTTCTAACACCACAGAATTTAAAGATTGATATTGTAAAGTAATTTTAACTATGTTTGGAACATTTTTGAAAGGTTTCAGTTTTTGTCAAAAATGGCAGTTCTTTGGTCAAAAAAAATCTCAAAGACAAGTTGGATTACATCTTCTCAGTTGAAATCCAGTGGTCCAAATAGATTTCTAATGCCACAGAACTTGAAGATTGATATTGTAGAATCATTTAAACTATGTTTGAAATATTTTTGAAACATTTTATTTTTTCTCAAAAATGGCAGTTCTTTGGTCAAAAAAACATCTCAGAGACTAGTTGGGAAAAATCTTCTCATTTGAAATCCAGGAGTTCAAATAGGGTTCTAACACCACAGAATTTAAAGATTGATATTGTAAAGTAATTTTAACTATGTTTGGAACATTTTTGAAAGGTTTCAGTTTTTGTCAAAAATGGCAGTTCTTTGGTCAAAAAAAATCTCAAAGATAAGTTGGAAAACATCTTCTCAGTTGAAATCCAGTTGTCCAAATAGATTTCGAACGCTACAGAGCTTGAAGATTGATATTGTAGAATCATTTAAACTATGTTTAAAATATTTTTGAAAGATTTAATTTTTTCTCAAAAATGTCAGTTCTTTTGTCAAAAAAACATCTCAGAGACTAGTTGGGAAATATCTTCTCATTTGAAATCCAGGAGTTCAAATAGGGTTCTAACACCACAGAATTTAAAGATTGATATTGTAGAGTAATTTTAACTATGTTTGGAACATTTTTGAAAGGTTTCAGTTTTTGTCAAAAATGGCAGTTCTTTGGTCAAAATAAAATCTCAAAGACAAGTTGGAAAACATCTTCTCAGTTGAAATCCAGTGGTCCAAATAGATTTCTAATGCCACAGAACTTGAAGATTGATATTGTAGAATCATTTAAACTATGTTTGAAATATTTTTGAAACATTTTATTTTTTCTCAAAAATGGCAGTTCTTTGGTCAAAAAAACATCTCAGAGACTAGTTGGGAAAAATCTTCTCATTTGAAATCCAGGAGTTCAAATAGGGTTCTAACACCACAGAATTTAAAGATTGATATTGTAAAGTAATTTTAACTATGTTTGGAACATTTTTGAAAGGTTTCAGTTTTTGTCAAAAATGGCAGTTCTTTGGTCAAAAAAAATCTCAAAGACAAGTTGGATTACATCTTCTCAGTTGAAATCCAGTGGTCCAAATAGATATCTAATGCCACAGAACTTGAAGATTGATATTGTAGAATCATTTAAACTATGTTTGAAATATTTTTGAAACATTTTATTTTTTCTCAAAAATGGCAGTTCTTTGGTCAAAAAAACATCTCAGAGACTAGTTGGGAAAAATCTTCTCATTTGAAATCCAGGAGTTCAAATAGGGTTCTAACACCACAGAATTTAAAGATTGATATTGTAAAGTAATTTTAACTATGTTTGGAACATTTTTGAAAGGTTTCAGTTTTTGTCAAAAATGGCAGTTCTTTGGTCAAAAAAAATCTCAAAGATAAGTTGGAAAACATCTTCTCAGTTGAAATCCAGTTGTCCAAATAGATTTCGAACGCTACAGAGCTTGAAGATTGATATTGTAGAATCATTTAAACTATGTTTAAAATATTTTTGAAAGATTTAATTTTTTCTCAAAAATGTCAGTTCTTTTGTCAAAAAAACATCTCAGAGACTAGTTGGGAAATATCTTCTCATTTGAAATCCAGGAGTTCAAATAGGGTTCTAACACCACAGAATTTAAAGATTGATATTGTAGAGTAATTTTAACTATGTTTGGAACATTTTTGAAAGGTTTCAGTTTTTGTCAAAAATGGCAGTTCTTTGGTCAAAAAAAATCTCAAAGACAAGTTGGATTACATCTTCTCAGTTGAAATCCAGTGGTCCAAATAGATATCTAATGCCACAGAACTTGAAGATTGATATTGTAGAATCATTTAAACTATGTTTGAAATATTTTTGAAACATTTTATTTTTTCTCAAAAATGGCAGTTCTTTGGTCAAAAAAACATCTCAGAGACTAGTTGGGAAAAATCTTCTCATTTGAAATCCAGGAGTTCAAATAGGGTTCTAACACCACAGAATTTAAAGATTGATATTGTAAAGTAATTTTAACTATGTTTGGAACATTTTTGAAAGGTTTCAGTTTTTGTCAAAAATGGCAGTTCTTTGGTCAAAAAAAATCTCAAAGATAAGTTGGAAAACATCTTCTCAGTTGAAATCCAGTTGTCCAAATAGATTTCGAACGCTACAGAGCTTGAAGATTGATATTGTAGAATCATTTAAACTATGTTTAAAATATTTTTGAAAGATTTAATTTTTTCTCAAAAATGTCAGTTCTTTTGTCAAAAAAACATCTCAGAGACTAGTTGGGAAATATCTTCTCATTTGAAATCCAGGAGTTCAAATAGGGTTCTAACACCACAGAATTTAAAGATTGATATTGTAGAGTAATTTTAACTATGTTTGGAACATTTTTGAAAGGTTTCAGTTTTTGTCAAAAATGGCAGTTCTTTGGTCAAAAAAAATCTCAAAGACAAGTTGGAAAACATCTTCTCAGTTGAAATCCAGTTGTCCAAATAGATTTCGAACGCCACAGAACTTGAAGATTGATATTGTAGAATCATTTAAACTATGTTTGAAATATTTTTGAAACATTTTATTTTTTCTCAAAAATGGCAGTTCTTTGGTCAAAAACACATCTCAGAGACTAGTTGGGAAAAATCTTCTCATTTGAAATCCAGGAGTTCAAATAGGGTTCTAACACCACAGAATTTAAAGATTTATATTGTAGAGTAATTTTAACTATGTTTGGAACATTTTTGAAAGGTTTCAGTTTTTGTCAAAAATGGCAGTTCTTTGGTCAAATAAAATCTCAAAGACAAGTTGGAAAACATCTTCTCATTTGAAATCCAGTTGTCCAAATAGATTTCGAACGCCACAGAACTTGAAGATTGATATTGTAGAATCATTTAAACTATGTTTGAAATATTTTTGAAACATTTTATTTTTTCTCAAAAATGGCAGTTCTTTGGTCAAAAAAACATCTCAGAGACTAGTTGGGAAATATCTTCTCATTTGAAATACAGGAGTTCAAATAGGGTTCTAACACCACAGAATTTAAAGATTGACATTGTAGAGTAATTTTAACTATGTTTGGAACATTTTTGAAAGGTTTCAGTTTTTGTCAAAAATGGCAGTTCTTTGGTCAAAAAAAAATCTCAAAGACAGGTTGGAAAACATCTTCTCATTTGAAATCCAGTTGTCCAAATAGATTTCTAACGCCACAGAACTTGAAGATTGATATTGTAGAATCATTTAAACTATGTTTGAAATATTTTTGAAACATTTTATTTTTTCTCAAAAATGGCAGTTCTTTGGTCAAAAAAACATCTCAGAGACTAGTTGGGAAATATCTTCTCATTTGAAATCCAGGAGTTCAAATAGGGTTCTAACACCATAGAATTTAAAGATTGATATTGTAGAGTAATTTTAACTATGTTTGGAACATTTTTGAAAGGTTTCAGTTTTTGTCAAAAATGGCAGTTCTTTGGTCAAAAAAAATCTCAAAGACAAGTTGGATTACATCTTCTCAGTTGAAATCCAGTGGTCCAAATAGATTTCTAATGCCACAGAACTTGAAGATTGATATTGTAGAATCATTTAAACTATGTTTGAAATATTTTTGAAACATTTTATTTTTTCTCAAAAATGGCAGTTCTTTGGTCAAAAAAACATCTCAGAGACTAGTTGGGAAAAATCTTCTCATTTGAAATCCAGGAGTTCAAATAGGGTTCTAACACCACAGAATTTAAAGATTGATATTGTAAAGTAATTTTAACTATGTTTGGAACATTTTTGAAAGGTTTCAGTTTTTGTCAAAAATGGCAGTTCTTTGGTCAAAAAAAATCTCAAAGACAAGTTGGATTACATCTTCTCAGTTGAAATCCAGTGGTCCAAATAGATTTCTAATGCCACAGAACTTGAAGATTGATATTGTAGAATCATTTAAACTATGTTTGAAATATTTTTGAAACATTTTATTTTTTCTCAAAAATGGCAGTTCTTTGGTCAAAAAAACATCTCAGAGACTAGTTGGGAAAAATCTTCTCATTTGAAATCCAGGAGTTCAAATAGGGTTCTAACACCACAGAATTTAAAGATTGATATTGTAAAGTAATTTTAACTATGTTTGGAACATTTTTGAAAGGTTTCAGTTTTTGTCAAAAATGGCAGTTCTTTGGTCAAAAAAAATCTCAAAGATAAGTTGGAAAACATCTTCTCAGTTGAAATCCAGTTGTCCAAATAGATTTCGAACGCTACAGAGCTTGAAGATTGATATTGTAGAATCATTTAAACTATGTTTAAAATATTTTTGAAAGATTTAATTTTTTCTCAAAAATGTCAGTTCTTTTGTCAAAAAAACATCTCAGAGACTAGTTGGGAAATATCTTCTCATTTGAAATCCAGGAGTTCAAATAGGGTTCTAACACCACAGAATTTAAAGATTGATATTGTAGAGTAATTTTAACTATGTTTGGAACATTTTTGAAAGGTTTCAGTTTTTGTCAAAAATGGCAGTTCTTTGGTCAAAATAAAATCTCAAAGACAAGTTGGAAAACATCTTCTCAGTTGAAATCCAGTGGTCCAAATAGATTTCTAATGCCACAGAACTTGAAGATTGATATTGTAGAATCATTTAAACTATGTTTGAAATATTTTTGAAACATTTTATTTTTTCTCAAAAATGGCAGTTCTTTGGTCAAAAAAACATCTCAGAGACTAGTTGGGAAAAATCTTCTCATTTGAAATCCAGGAGTTCAAATAGGGTTCTAACACCACAGAATTTAAAGATTGATATTGTAAAGTAATTTTAACTATGTTTGGAACATTTTTGAAAGGTTTCAGTTTTTGTCAAAAATGGCAGTTCTTTGGTCAAAAAAAATCTCAAAGATAAGTTGGAAAACATCTTCTCAGTTGAAATTCAGTTGTCCAAATAGATTTCGAACGCTACAGAGCTTGAAGATTGATATTGTAGAATCATTTAAACTATGTTTAAAATATTTTTGAAAGATTTAATTTTTTCTCAAAAATGTCAGTTCTTTTGTCAAAAAAACATCTCAGAGACTAGTTGGGAAATATCTTCTCATTTGAAATCCAGGAGTTCAAATAGGGTTCTAACACCACAGAATTTAAAGATTGATATTGTAGAGTAATTTTAACTATGTTTGGAACATTTTTGAAAGGTTTCAGTTTTTGTCAAAAATGGCAGTTCTTTGGTCAAAATAAAATCTCAAAGACAAGTTGGAAAACATCTTCTCAGTTGAAATCCAGTTATCCAAATAGATTTCGAACGCCACAGAACTTGAAGATTGATATTGTAGAATCATTTAAACTATGTTTGAAATATTTTTGAAACATTTTATTTTTTCTCAAAAATGGCAGTTCTTTGGTCAAAAACACATCTCAGAGACTAGTTGGGAAAAATCTTCTCATTTGAAATCCAGGAGTTCAAATAGGGTTCTAACACCACAGAATTTAAAGATTTATATTGTAGAGTAATTTTAACTATGTTTGGAACATTTTTGAAAGGTTTCAGTTTTTGTCAAAAATGGCAGTTCTTTGGTCAAATAAAATCTCAAAGACAAGTTGGAAAACATCTTCTCATTTGAAATCCAGTTGTCCAAATAGATTTCGAACGCCACAGAACTTGAAGATTGATATTGTAGAATCATTTAAACTATGTTTGAAATATTTTTGAAACATTTTATTTTTTCTCAAAAATGGCAGTTCTTTGGTCAAAAAAACATCTCAGAGACTAGTTGGGAAATATCTTCTCATTTGAAATACAGGAGTTCAAATAGGGTTCTAACACCACAGAATTTAAAGATTGACATTGTAGAGTAATTTTAACTATGTTTGGAACATTTTTGAAAGGTTTCAGTTTTTGTCAAAAATGGCAGTTCTTTGGTCAAAAAAAAATCTCAAAGACAGGTTGGAAAACATCTTCTCATTTGAAATCCAGTTGTCCAAATAGATTTCGAACGCCACAGAACTTGAAGATTGATATTGTAGAATCATTTAAACTATGTTTGAAATATTTTTGAAACATTTTATTTTTTCTCAAAAATGGCAGTTCTTTGGTCAAAAAAACATCTCAGAGACTAGTTGGGAAATATCTTCTCATTTGAAATCCAGGAGTTCAAATAGGGTTCTAACACCACAGAATTTAAAAATTGACATTGTAGAGTAATTTTAACTATGTTTGGAACATTTTTGAAAGGTTTCAGTTTTTGTCAAAAATGGCAGTTCTTTGGTCAAAAAAAAATCTCAAAGACAGGTTGGAAAACATCTTCTCATTTGAAATCCAGTTGTCCAAATAGATTTCGAACGCCACAGAACTTGAAGATTGATATTGTAGAATCATTTAAACTATGTTTGAAATATTTTTGAAACATTTTATTTTTTCTCAAAAATGGCAGTTCTTTGGTCAAAAAAACATCTCAGAGACTAGTTGGGAAATATCTTCTCATTTGAAATCCAGGAGTTCAAATAGGGTTCTAACACCACAGGATTTAAAGATTGACATTGTAGAGTAATTTTAACTATGTTTGGAACATTTTTGAAAGGTTTCAGTTTTTGTCAAAAATGGCAGTTCTTTGGTCAAAAAAAAATCTCAAAGACAGGTTGGAAAACATCTTCTCATTTGAAATCCAGTTGTCCAAATAGATTTCTAACGCCACAGAACTTGAAGATTGATATTGTAGAATCATTTAAACTATGTTTGAAATATTTTTGAAACATTTTATTTTTTCTCAAAAATGGCAGTTCTTTGGTCAAAAAAACATCTCAGAGACTAGTTGGGAAATATCTTCTCATTTGAAATCCAGGAGTTCAAATAGGGTTCTAACACCACAGAATTTAAAGATTGACATTGTAGAGTAATTTTAACTATGTTTGGAACATTTTTGAAAGGTTTCAGTTTTTGTCAAAAATGGCAGTTCTTTGGTCAAAAAAAAATCTCAAAGACAGGTTGGAAAACATCTTCTCATTTGAAATCCAGTTGTCCAAATAGATTTCTAACGCCACAGAACTTGAAGATTGATATTGTAGAATCATTTAAACTATGTTTGAAATATTTTTGAAACATTTTATTTTTTCTCAAAAATGGCAGTTCTTTGGTCAAAAAAACATCTCAGAGACTAGTTGGGAAATATCTCCTCATTTGAAATCCAGGAGTTCAAATAGGGTTCTAACACCACAGAATTTAAAGATTGATATTGTAGAGTAATTTTAACTATGTTTGGAACATTTTTGAAAGGTTTCAGTTTTTGTCAAAAATGGCAGTTCTTTGGTCAAAATATAATCTCAAAGACAAGTTGGAAAACATCTTCTCAGTTGAAATCCAGTTGTCCAAATAGATTTCGAACGCCACAGAACTTGAAGATTGATATTGTAGAATCATTTAAACTATGTTTGAAATATTTTTGAAATATTTTATTTTTTCTCAAAAATGGCAGTTCTTTGGTCAAAAACACATCTCAGAGACTAGTTGTGAAAAATCTTCTCATTTGAAATCCAGGAGTTCAAATAGGGTTCTAACACCACAGAATTTAAAGATTGATATTGTAGAGTAATTTTAACTATGTTTGGAACATTTTTGAAAGGTTTCAGTTTTTGTCAAAAATGGCAGTTCTTTGGTCAAAAAAAATCTCAAAGACAAGTTGGAAAACATCTTCTCAGTTGAAATCCAGTTGTCCAAATAGATTTCGAACGCTACAGAGCTTGAAGATTGATATTGTAGAATCATTTAAACTATGTTTAAAATATTTTTGAAAGATTTAATTTTTTCTCAAAAATGTCAGTTCTTTTGTCAAAAAAACATCTCAGAGACTAGTTGGGAAATATCTTCTCATTTGAAATCCAGGAGTTCAAATAGGGTTCTAACACCACAGAATTTAAAGATTGATATTGTAGAGTAATTTTAACTATGTTTGGAACATTTTTGAAAGGTTTCAGTTTTTGTCAAAAATGGCAGTTCTTTGGTCAAAATAAAATCTCAAAGACAAGTTGGAAAACATCTTCTCAGTTGAAATCCAGTTGTCCAAATAGATTTCGAACGCCACAGAACTTGAAGATTGATATTGTAGAATCATTTAAACTATGTTTGAAATATTTTTGAAACATTTTATTTTTTCTCAAAAATGGCAGTTCTTTGGTCAAAAAAACATCTCAGAGACTAGTTGGGAAATATCTTCTCATTTGAAATACAGGAGTTCAAATAGGGTTCTAACACCACAGAATTTAAAGATTGACATTGTAGAGTAATTTTAACTATGTTTGGAACATTTTTGAAAGGTTTCAGTTTTTGTCAAAAATGGCAGTTCTTTGGTCAAAAAAAAATCTCAAAGACAGGTTGGAAAACATCTTCTCATTTGAAATCCAGTTGTCCAAATAGATTTCTAACGCCACAGAACTTGAAGATTGATATTGTAGAATCATTTAAACTATGTTTGAAATATTTTTGAAACATTTTATTTTTTCTCAAAAATGGCAGTTCTTTGGTCAAAAAAACATCTCAGAGACTAGTTGGGAAATATCTTCTCATTTGAAATCCAGGAGTTCAAATAGGGTTCTAACACCATAGAATTTAAAGATTGATATTGTAGAGTAATTTTAACTATGTTTGGAACATTTTTGAAAGGTTTCAGTTTTTGTCAAAAATGGCAGTTCTTTGGTCAAAAAAAATCTCAAAGACAAGTTGGATTACATCTTCTCAGTTGAAATCCAGTGGTCCAAATAGATTTCTAATGCCACAGAACTTGAAGATTGATATTGTAGAATCATTTAAACTATGTTTGAAATATTTTTGAAACATTTTATTTTTTCTCAAAAATGGCAGTTCTTTGGTCAAAAAAACATCTCAGAGACTAGTTGGGAAAAATCTTCTCATTTGAAATCCAGGAGTTCAAATAGGGTTCTAACACCACAGAATTTAAAGATTGATATTGTAAAGTAATTTTAACTATGTTTGGAACATTTTTGAAAGGTTTCAGTTTTTGTCAAAAATGGCAGTTCTTTGGTCAAAAAAAATCTCAAAGACAAGTTGGATTACATCTTCTCAGTTGAAATCCAGTGGTCCAAATAGATTTCTAATGCCACAGAACTTGAAGATTGATATTGTAGAATCATTTAAACTATGTTTGAAATATTTTTGAAACATTTTATTTTTTCTCAAAAATGGCAGTTCTTTGGTCAAAAAAACATCTCAGAGACTAGTTGGGAAAAATCTTCTCATTTGAAATCCAGGAGTTCAAATAGGGTTCTAACACCACAGAATTTAAAGATTGATATTGTAAAGTAATTTTAACTATGTTTGGAACATTTTTGAAAGGTTTCAGTTTTTGTCAAAAATGGCAGTTCTTTGGTCAAAAAAAATCTCAAAGACAAGTTGGAAAACATCTTCTCAGTTGAAATCCAGTTGTCCAAATAGATTTCGAACGCTACAGAGCTTGAAGATTGATATTGTAGAATCATTTAAACTATGTTTAAAATATTTTTGAAAGATTTAATTTTTTCTCAAAAATGTCAGTTCTTTTGTCAAAAAAACATCTCAGAGACTAGTTGGGAAATATCTTCTCATTTGAAATCCAGGAGTTCAAATAGGGTTCTAACACCACAGAATTTAAAGATTGATATTGTAGAGTAATTTTAACTATGTTTGGAACATTTTTGAAAGGTTTCAGTTTTTGTCAAAAATGGCAGTTCTTTGGTCAAAATAAAATCTCAAAGACAAGTTGGAAAACATCTTCTCAGTTGAAATCCAGTTATCCAAATAGATTTCGAACGCCACAGAACTTGAAGATTGATATTGTAGAATCATTTAAACTATGTTTGAAATATTTTTGAAACATTTTATTTTTTCTCAAAAATGGCAGTTCTTTGGTCAAAAACACATCTCAGAGACTAGTTGGGAAAAATCTTCTCATTTGAAATCCAGGAGTTCAAATAGGGTTCTAACACCACAGAATTTAAAGATTTATATTGTAGAGTAATTTTAACTATGTTTGGAACATTTTTGAAAGGTTTCAGTTTTTGTCAAAAATGGCAGTTCTTTGGTCAAATAAAATCTCAAAGACAAGTTGGAAAACATCTTCTCATTTGAAATCCAGTTGTCCAAATAGATTTCGAACGCCACAGAACTTGAAGATTGATATTGTAGAATCATTTAAACTATGTTTGAAATATTTTTGAAACATTTTATTTTTTCTCAAAAATGGCAGTTCTTTGGTCAAAAAAACATCTCAGAGACTAGTTGGGAAATATCTTCTCATTTGAAATACAGGAGTTCAAATAGGGTTCTAACACCACAGAATTTAAAGATTGACATTGTAGAGTAATTTTAACTATGTTTGGAACATTTTTGAAAGGTTTCAGTTTTTGTCAAAAATGGCAGTTCTTTGGTCAAAAAAAAATCTCAAAGACAGGTTGGAAAACATCTTCTCATTTGAAATCCAGTTGTCCAAATAGATTTCTAACGCCACAGAACTTGAAGATTGATATTGTAGAATCATTTAAACTATGTTTGAAATATTTTTGAAACATTTTATTTTTTCTCAAAAATGGCAGTTCTTTGGTCAAAAAAACATCTCAGAGACTAGTTGGGAAATATCTTCTCATTTGAAATCCAGGAGTTCAAATAGGGTTCTAACACCATAGAATTTAAAGATTGATATTGTAGAGTAATTTTAACTATGTTTGGAACATTTTTGAAAGGTTTCAGTTTTTGTCAAAAATGGCAGTTCTTTGGTCAAAAAAAATCTCAAAGACAAGTTGGATTACATCTTCTCAGTTGAAATCCAGTGGTCCAAATAGATTTCTAATGCCACAGAACTTGAAGATTGATATTGTAGAATCATTTAAACTATGTTTGAAATATTTTTGAAACATTTTATTTTTTCTCAAAAATGGCAGTTCTTTGGTCAAAAAAACATCTCAGAGACTAGTTGGGAAAAATCTTCTCATTTGAAATCCAGGAGTTCAAATAGGGTTCTAACACCACAGAATTTAAAGATTGATATTGTAAAGTAATTTTAACTATGTTTGGAACATTTTTGAAAGGTTTCAGTTTTTGTCAAAAATGGCAGTTCTTTGGTCAAAAAAAATCTCAAAGACAAGTTGGATTACATCTTCTCAGTTGAAATCCAGTGGTCCAAATAGATTTCTAACGCCACAGAACTTGAAGATTGATATTGTAGAATCATTTAAACTATGTTTGAAATATTTTTGAAACATTTTATTTTTTCTCAAAAATGGCAGTTCTTTGGTCAAAAAAACATCTCAGAGACTAGTTGGGAAATATCTTCTCTTTTGAAATCCAGGAGTTCAAATAGGGTTCTAACACCACAGAATTTAAAGATTGACATTGTAGAGTAATTTTAACTATGTTTGGAACATTTTTGAAAGGTTTCAGTTTTTGTCAAAAATGGCAGTTCTTTGGTCAAAAAAAAATCTCAAAGACAGGTTGGAAAACATCTTCTCATTTGAAATCCAGTTGTCCAAATAGATTTCTAACGCCACAGAACTTGAAGATTGATATTGTAGAATCATTTAAACTATGTCTGAAATATTTTTGAAACATTTTATTTTTTCTCAAAAATGGCAGTTCTTTGGTCAAAAAAACATCTCAGAGACTAGTTGGGAAATATCTTCTCATTTGAAATCCAGGAGTTCAAATAGGGTTCTAACACCACAGAATTTAAAGATTGACATTGTAGAGTAATTTTAACTATGTTTGGAACATTTTTGAAAGGTTTCAGTTTTTGTCAAAAATGGCAGTTCTTTGGTCAAAAAAAAATCTCAAAGACAGGTTGGAAAACATCTTCTCATTTGAAATCCAGTTGTCCAAATAGATTTCTAACGCCACAGAACTTGAAGATTGATATTGTAGAATCATTTAAACTATGTTTGAAATATTTTTGAAACATTTTATTTTTTCTCAAAAATGGCAGTTCTTTGGTCAAAAAAACATCTCAGAGACTAGTTGGGAAAAATCTTCTCATTTGAAATCCAGGAGTTCAAATAGGGTTCTAACACCACAGAATTTAAAGATTGATATTGTAGAGTAATTTTAACTATGTTTGGAACATTTTTGAAAGGTTTCAGTTTTTGTCAAAAATGGCAGTTCTTTGGTCAAAAAAAATCTCAAAGACAAGTTGGAAAACATCTTCTCAGTTGAAATCCAGTTGTCCAAATAGATTTCGAACACTACAGAGCTTGAAGATTGATATTGTAGAATCATTTAAACTATGTTTAAAATATTTTTGAAAGATTTAATTTTTTCTCAAAAATGGCAGTTCTTTGGTCAAAAAATATCTCAAAGACAAGTTGGAAAACATCTTCTCATTTGAAATCCAGTTGTCCAAATAGATTTCGAACGCCACAGAACTTGAAGATTGATATTGTAGAATCATTTAAACTATGTTTGAAATATTTTTGAAACATTTTATTTTTTCTCAAAAATGGCAGTTCTTTGGTCAAAAAAACATCTCAGAGACTAGTTGGGAAAAATCTTCTCAGTTGAAATCCAGTTGTCCAAATAGATTTCTAACGCCACAGAACTTGAAGATTGATATTGTAGAGTAATTTTAACTACTGCTGCGGCAGAGTTTATTCGAGCATTTGCCCGTTCTCTGCTGCAGCAGTAGCCTGGTGCGCGCCCGAGAGTGACGGGCGCACGCCGAAGCAGCGGAAGAGCGCCCTCCGATCGGGGCGCTCTCCCTACCGCTGCCGGGTCCGCCGGGTCCCCCGGAACCCCCTGCCGCTGTCCCGCGATCGCGTGACACCAGGGCTCCCTCGGGGAGCCCCTGGACGCGCGTGCAGGGGGCGCACGCTCTCGAAGACGCGTGACCGCGCGTCTATGACGCGCGGCACGCCGAGGGGCTGCCACTAGCAAGCCGGGAGATTTCCCGGCTTGCGGTACCGACCACACTCGAATAAAGTGTGTCGGTACTGTATGTTTGGAACATTTTTGAAAGGTTTCAGTTTTTGTCAAAAATGGCAGTTCTTTGGTCAAAAAACACCTCAATGACAAGTTGGAAAACATCTTCTCAGTTGAAATCCAGTTGTCCAAATAGATTTCGAACGCCACAGAACTTGAAGATTGATATTGTAGAATCATTTAAACTATGTTTGAAATATTTTTGAAACATTTTATTTGTTCTCAAAAATGGCAGTTCTTTGGTCAAAAAAACATCTCAGAGACTAGTTGGGAAATATCTTCTCATTTGAAATCCAGGAGTTCAAATAGGGTTCTAACACCACAGAATTAAAAGATTGATATTGTAGAGTAATTTTAACTATGTTTGGAACATTTTTGAAAGGTTTCAGTTTTTGTCAAAAATGGCAGTTCTTTGGTCAAAAAAAATCTCAAAGACAAGTTGGATTACATCTTCTCAGTTGAAATCCAGTGGTCCAAATAGATTTCTAACGCCACAGAACTTGAAGATTGATATTGTAGAATCATTTAAACTATGTTTGAAATATTTTTGAAACATTTTATTTTTTCTCAAAAATGGCAGTTCTTTGGTCAAAAACACATCTCAGAGACTAGTTGGGAAAAATCTTCTCATTTGAAATCCAGGAGTTCAAATAGGGTTCTAACACCACAGAATTTAAAGATTGATTTTGTAGAGTAATTTTAACTATGTTTGGAACATTTTTGAAAGGTTTCAGTTTTTGTCAAAAATGGCAGTTCTTTGGTCAAAAACACATCTCAAAGACAAGTTGGATTACATCTTCTCAGTTGAAATCCAGTGGTCCAAATAGATTTCTAACGCCACAGAACTTGAAGATTGATATTGTAGAATCATTTAAACTATGTTTGAAATATTTTTGAAACATTTTATTTTTTCTCAAAAATGGCAGTTCTTTGGTCAAAAAAACATCTCAGAGACTAGTTGGGAAATATCTTCTCATTTGAAATCCAGGAGTTCAAATAGGGTTCTAACACCACAGAATTTAAAGATTGACATTGTAGAGTAATTTTAACTATGTTTGGAACATTTTTGAAAGGTTTCAGTTTTTGTCAAAAATGGCAGTTCTTTGGTCAAAAAAAAATCTCAAAGACAGGTTGGAAAACATCTTCTCATTTGAAATCCAGTTGTCCAAATAGATTTCGAACGCCACAGAACTTGAAGATTGATATTGTAGAATCATTTAAACTATGTTTGAAATATTTTTGAAACATTTTATTTTTTCTCAAAAATGGCAGTTCTTTGGTCAAAAACACATCTCAGAGACTAGTTGGGAAAAATCTTCTCATTTGAAATCCAGGAGTTCAAATAGGGTTCTAACACCACAGAATTTAAAGATTGATATTGTAGAGTAATTTTAACTATGTTTGGAACATTTTTGAAAGGTTTCAGTTTTTGTCAAAAATGGCAGTTCTTTGGTCAAAAAAAATCTCAAAGACAAGTTGGAAAACATCTTCTCAGTTGAAATCCAGTTGTCCAAATAGATTTCGAACGCTACAGAACTTAAAGATTGATATTGTAGAGTAATTTTAACTATGTTTGGAAAATTTTTGAAAGGTTTCAGTTTTTGTCAAAAATGGCAGTTCTTTGGTCAAAAAAAATCTCAAAGACAAGTTGGATTACATCTTCTCATTTGAAATCCAGTGGTCCAAATAGATTTCTAACGCCACAGAACTTGAAGATTGATATTGTAGAATCATTTAAACTATGTTTGAAATATTTTTGAAACATTTTATTTTTTCTCAAAAATGGCAGTTCTTTGGTCAAAAAAAATCTCAAAGACAAGTTGGAAAACATCTTCTCATTTGAAATCCAGTTGTCCAAATAGATTTCGAACGCCACAGAACTTGAAGATTGATATTGTAGAATCATTTAAACTATGTTTGAAATATTTTTGAAACATTTTATTTTTTCTCAAAAATGGCAGTTCTTTGGTCAAAAACACATCTCAGAGACTAGTTGGGAAAAATTTCTCATTTGAAATCCAGGAGTTCAAATAGGGTTCTAACACCACAGAATTTAAAGATTGATATTGTAGAGTAATTTTAACTATGTTTGGAACATTTTTGAAAGGTTTCAGTTTTTGTCAAAAATGGCAGTTCTTTGGTCAAAAACACATCTCAGAGACTAGTTGGGAAAAATCTTCTCATTTGATGTCCAGGAGTTCAAATAGGGTTCTAACACCACAGAATTTAAAGATTGATATTGTAGAGTAATTTTAACTATGTTTGGAACATTTTTGAAAGGTTTCAGTTTTTGTCAAAAATGGCAGTTCTTTGGTCAAAAAAAATCTCAAAGACAAGTTGGAAAACATCTTCTCATTTGAAATCCAGTTGTCCAAATAGATTTCGAACGCCACAGAACTTGAAGATTGATATTGTAGAATCATTTAAACTATGTTTGAAATATTTTTGAAACATTTTATTTTTTCTCAAAAATGGCAGTTCTTTGGTCAAAAAAACATCTCAGAGACTAGTTGGGAAAAATCTTCTCAGTTGAAATCCAGTTGTCCAAATAGATTTCTAACGCCACAGAACTTGAAGATTGATATTGTAGAGTAATTTTAACTATGTTTGGAACATTTTTGAAAGGTTTCAGTTTTTGTCAAAAATGGCAGTTCTTTGGTCAAAAAAAATCTCAAAGACAAGTTGGAAAACATCTTCTCAGTTGAAATCCAGTTGTCCAAATAGATTTCGAACGCCACAGAACTTGAAGATTGATATTGTAGAATCATTTAAACTATGTTGAAAATATTTTTGAAACATTTTATTTTTTCTCAAAAATGGCAGTTCTTTGGTCAAAAAAACATCTCAGAGACTAGTTGGGAAAAATTTTCTCATTTGAAATCCAGGAGTTCAAATAGGGTTCTAACACCACAGAATTTAAAGATTGATATTGTAGAGTAATTTTAACTATGTTTGGAACATTTTTGAAACATTTTATTTTTTTCTCAAAAATGGCAGTTCTTTGGTCAAAAAAACATCTCAGAGACTAGTTGGGAAAAATCTTCTCAGTTGAAATCCAGTTGTCCAAATAGATTTCTAACGCCACAGAACTTGAAGATTGATATTGTAGAGTAATTTTAACTATGTTTGGAACATTTTTGAAACATTTTATTTTTTCTCAAAAATGGCAGTTCTTTGGTCAAAAACACATCTCAGAGACTAGTTGGGAAAAATTTCTCATTTGAAATCCAGGAGTTCAAATAGGGTTCTAACACCACAGAATTTAAAGATTGATATTGTAGAGTAATTTTAACTATGTTTGGAACATTTTTGAAAGGTTTCAGTTTTTGTCAAAAATGGCAGTTCTTTGGTCAAAAACACATCTCAGAGACTAGTTGGGAAAAATCTTCTCATTTGATGTCCAGGAGTTCAAATAGGGTTCTAACACCACAGAATTTAAAGATTGATATTGTAGAGTAATTTTAACTATGTTTGGAACATTTTTGAAAGGTTTCAGTTTTTGTCAAAAATGGCAGTTCTTTGGTCAAAAAAAATCTCAAAGACAAGTTGGAAAACATCTTCTCATTTGAAATCCAGTTGTCCAAATAGATTTCGAACGCCACAGAACTTGAAGATTGATATTGTAGAATCATTTAAACTATGTTTGAAATATTTTTGAAACATTTTATTTTTTCTCAAAAATGGCAGTTCTTTGGTCAAAAAAACATCTCAGAGACTAGTTGGGAAAAATCTTCTCAGTTGAAATCCAGTTGTCCAAATAGATTTCTAACGCCACAGAACTTGAAGATTGATATTGTAGAGTAATTTTAACTATGTTTGGAACATTTTTGAAAGGTTTCAGTTTTTGTCAAAAATGGCAGTTCTTTGGTCAAAAAAAATCTCAAAGACAAGTTGGAAAACATCTTCTCAGTTGAAATCCAGTTGTCCAAATAGATTTCGAACGCCACAGAACTTGAAGATTGATATTGTAGAATCATTTAAACTATGTTGAAAATATTTTTGAAACATTTTATTTTTTCTCAAAAATGGCAGTTCTTTGGTCAAAAAAACATCTCAGAGACTAGTTGGGAAAAATTTTCTCATTTGAAATCCAGGAGTTCAAATAGGGTTCTAACACCACAGAATTTAAAGATTGATATTGTAGAGTAATTTTAACTATGTTTGGAACATTTTTGAAACATTTTATTTTTTTCTCAAAAATGGCAGTTCTTTGGTCAAAAAAACATCTCAGAGACTAGTTGGGAAAAATCTTCTCAGTTGAAATCCAGTTGTCCAAATAGATTTCTAACGCCACAGAACTTGAAGATTGATATTGTAGAGTAATTTTAACTATGTTTGGAACATTTTTGAAACATTTTATTTTTTCTCAAAAATGGCAGTTCTTTGGTCAAAAAAACATCTCAGAGACTAGTTGGGAAAAATCTTCTCATTTGAAATCCCGGAGTTCAAATAGGGTTCTAATACCACAGAATTTAAAGATTGATATTGTAGAGTAATTTTAACTATGTTTGGAACATTTTTGAAAGGTTTCAGTTTTTGTCAAAAATGGTAGTTCTTTGGTCAAAAAAATCTCAAAGACAAGTTGGAAAACATCTTCTCAGTTGAAATCCAGTTGTCCAAATAGATTTCGAACGCCACAGAACTTGAAGATTGATATTGTCGAATCATTTAAACTATGTTTGAAATATTTTTGAAACATTTTATTTTTTCTCAAAATGGCAGTTCTTTGGTCAAAAAAACATCTCAGAGACTAGTTGGGAAAAATCTTCTCATTTGAAATCCCGGAGTTCAAATAGGGTTCTAACACCACAGAATTTAAAGATTGATATTGTAGAGTAATTTTAACTATGTTTGGAACATTTTTGAAAGGTTTCAGTTTTTGTCAAAAATGGCAGTTCTTTGGTCAAAAAAAATCTCAAAGACAAGTTGGAAAACATCTTCTCATTTGAAATCCAGTTGTCCAAATAGATTTCGAACGCCACAGAACTTGAAGATTGATATTGTAGAATCATTTAAACTATGTTTGAAATATTTTTGAAACATTTTATTTTTTCTCAAAAATGGAACTTCTTTAGTCAAAAAAACATCTCAGAGACTAGTTGGGAAAAATCTTCTCATTTGAAATCCCAGAGTTCAAATAGGGTTCTAACACCACAGAATTTAAAGATTGATATTGTAGAGTAATTTTAACTATGTTTGGAACATTTTTGAAAGGTTTCAGTTTTTGTCAAAAATGGCAGTTCTTTGGTCAAAAAAAATCTCAAAGACAAGTTGGAAAACATCTTCTCATTTGAAATCCAGTTGTCCAAATAGATTTCGAACGCCACAGAAATTGAAGATTGATATTGTAGAATCATTTAAACTATGTTTGAAATATTTTTGAAACATTTTATTTTTTCTCAAAAATGGCAGTTATTTGGTCAAAAAAACATCTCAGAGACTAGTTGGGAAAAATTTTCTCATTTGAAATCCAGGAGTTCAAATAGGGTTCTAACACCACAGAATTTAAAGATTGATATTGTAGAGTAATTTTAACTATGTTTGGAACATTTTTGAAACATTTTATTTTTTCTCAAAAATGGCAGTTCTTTGGTCAAAAAAACATCTCAGAGACTAGTTGGGAAAAATCTTCTCAGTTGAAATCCAGTTGTCCAAATAGATTTCTAACGCCACAGAACTTGAAGATTGATATTGTAGAATCATTTAAACTATGTTTGAAATATTTTTGAAACATTTAATTTTTTCTCAAAATGGCAGTTCTTTGGTCAAAAAAACATCTCAGAGACTAGTTGGGAAAAATCTTCTCATTTGAAATCCCGGAGTTCAAATAGGGTTCTAACACCACAGAATTTAAAGATTGATATTGTAGAGTTATTTTAACTATGTTTGGAACATTTTTGAAAGGTTTCAGTTTTTGTCAAAAATGGCAGTTCTTTGGTCAAAAACACATCTCAGAGACTAGTTGGGAAAAATCTTCTCATTTGAAATCCAGGAGTTCAAATAGGGTTCTAACACCACAGAATTTAAAGATTGATATTGTAGAGTAATTTTAACTATGTTTGGAACATTTTTGAAAGGTTTCAGTTTTTGTCAAAAATGGCAGTTCTTTGGTCAAAAAAAATCTCAAAGACAAGTTGGATTACATCTTCTCAGTTGAAATCCAGTGGTCCAAATAGATTTCTAACGCCACAGAACTTGAAGATTGATATTGTAGAATCATTTAAACTATGTTTGAAATATTTTTGAAACATTTTATTTTTTCTCAAAAATGGCAGTTCTTTGGTCAAAAAAAATCTCAAAGACAAGTTGGAAAACATCTTCTCATTTGAAATCCAGTTGTCCAAATAGATTTCGAACGCCACAGAACTTGAAGATTGATATTGTAGAATCATTTAAACTATGTTTGAAATATTTTTGAAACATTTTATTTTTTCTCAAAAATGGCAGTTCTTTGGTCAAAAACACATCTCAGAGACTAGTTGGGAAAAATTTCTCATTTGAAATCCAGGATTTCAAATAGGATTCTAACACCACAGAATTTAAAGATTGATATTGTAGAGTAATTTTAACTATGTTTGGAACATTTTTGAAAGGTTTCAGTTTTTGTCAAAAATGGCAGTTCTTTGGTCAAAAACACATCTCAGAGACTAGTTGGGAAAAATCTTCTCATTTGATGTCCAGGAGTTCAAATAGGGTTCTAACACCACAGAATTTAAAGATTGATATTGTAGAGTAATTTTAACTATGTTTGGAACATTTTTGAAAGGTTTCAGTTTTTGTCAAAAATGGCAGTTCTTTGGTCAAAAAAAATCTCAAAGACAAGTTGGATTACATCTTCTCAGTTGAAATCCAGTGGTCCAAATAGATTTCTAACGCCACAGAACTTGAAGATTGATATTGTAGAATCATTTAAACTATGTTTGAAATATTTTTAAAACATTTTATTTTTTCTCAAAAATGGCAGTTCTTTGGTCAAAAAAACATCTCAGAGACTAGTTGGGAAAAATCTTCTCATTTGAAATCCAGGAGTTCAAATAGGGTTCTAACACCACAGAATTTAAAGATTGATATTGTAGAGTAATTTTAACTATGTGTGGAACATTTTTGAAAGGTTTCAGTTTTTGTCAAAAATGGCAGTTCTTTGGTCAAAAAAAATCTCAAAGACAAGTTGGAAAACATCTTCTCATTTGAAATCCAGTTGTCCAAATAGATTTCGAACGCCACAGAACTTGAAGATTGATATTGTAGAATCATTTAAACTATGTTTGAAATATTTTTGAAACATTTTATTTTTTCTCAAAAATGGCAGTTCTTTGGTCAAAAAAACATCTCAGAGACTAGTTGGGAAAAAATTTCTCATTTGAAATCCAGGAGTTCAAATAGGGTTCTAACACCACAGAATTTAAAGATTGATATTGTAGAGTAATTTTAACTATGTTTGGAACATTTTTGAAACATTTTATTTTTTCTCAAAAATGGCAGTTCTTTGGTCAAAAAAACATCTCAGAGACTAGTTGGGAAAAATCTTCTCAGTTGAAATCCAGTTGTCCAAATAGATTTCTAACGCCACAGAACTTGAAGATTGATATTGTAGAGTAATTTTAACTATGTTTGGAACATTTTTGAAACATTTTATTTTTTCTCAAAAATGGCAGTTCTTTGGTCAAAAAAACATCTCAGAGACTAGTTGGGAAAAATCTTCTCATTTGAAATCCCGGAGTTCAAATAGGGTTCTAATACCACAGAATTTAAAGATTGATATTGTAGAGTAATTTTAACTATGTTTGGAACATTTTTGAAAGGTTTCAGTTTTTGTCAAAAATGGTAGTTCTTTGGTCAAAAAAATCTCAAAGACAAGTTGGAAAACATCTTCTCAGTTGAAATCCAGTTGTCCAAATAGATTTCGAACGCCACAGAACTTGAAGATTGATATTGTCGAATCATTTAAACTATGTTTGAAATATTTTTGAAACATTTTATTTTTTCTCAAAATGGCAGTTCTTTGGTCAAAAAAACATCTCAGAGACTAGTTGGGAAAAATCTTCTCATTTGAAATCCCGGAGTTCAAATAGGGTTCTAACACCACAGAATTTAAAGATTGATATTGTAGAGTAATTTTAACTATGTTTGGAACATTTTTGAAAGGTTTCAGTTTTTGTCAAAAATGGCAGTTCTTTGGTCAAAAAAAATCTCAAAGACAAGTTGGAAAACATCTTCTCATTTGAAATCCAGTTGTCCAAATAGATTTCGAACGCCACAGAACTTGAAGATTGATATTGTAGAATCATTTAAACTATGTTTGAAATATTTTTGAAACATTTTATTTTTTCTCAAAAATGGAACTTCTTTAGTCAAAAAAACATCTCAGAGACTAGTTGGGAAAAATCTTCTCATTTGAAATCCCAGAGTTCAAATAGGGTTCTAACACCACAGAATTTAAAGATTGATATTGTAGAGTAATTGTAACTATGTTTGGAACATTTTTGAAAGGTTTCAGTTTTTGTCAAAAATGGCAGTTCTTTGGTCAAAAAAAATCTCAAAGACAAGTTGGAAAACATCTTCTCATTTGAAATCCAGTTGTCCAAATAGATTTCGAACGCCACAGAAATTGAAGATTGATATTGTAGAATCATTTAAACTATGTTTGAAATATTTTTGAAACATTTTATTTTTTCTCAAAAATGGCAGTTATTTGGTCAAAAAAACATCTCAGAGACTAGTTGGGAAAAATTTTCTCATTTGAAATCCAGGAGTTCAAATAGGGTTCTAACACCACAGAATTTAAAGATTGATATTGTAGAGTAATTTTAACTATGTTTGGAACATTTTTGAAACATTTTATTTTTTCTCAAAAATGGCAGTTCTTTGGTCAAAAAAACATCTCAGAGACTAGTTGGGAAAAATCTTCTCAGTTGAAATCCAGTTGTCCAAATAGATTTCTAACGCCACAGAACTTGAAGATTGATATTGTAGAATCATTTAAACTATGTTTGAAATATTTTTGAAACATTTTATTTTTTCTCAAAATGGCAGTTCTTTGGTCAAAAAAACATCTCAGAGACTAGTTGGGAAAAATCTTCTCATTTGAAATCCCGGAGTTCAAATAGGGTTCTAACACCACAGAATTTAAAGATTGATATTGTAGAGTTATTTTAACTATGTTTGGAACATTTTTGAAAGGTTTCAGTTTTTGTCAAAAATGGCAGTTCTTTGGTCAAAAACACATCTCAGAGACTAGTTGGGAAAAATCTTCTCATTTGAAATCCAGGAGTTGAAATAGGGTTCTAACACCACAGAATTTAAAGATTGATATTGTAGAGTAATTTTAACTATGTTTGGAACATTTTTGAAAGGTTTCAGTTTTTGTCAAAAATGGCAGTTCTTTGGTCAAAAAAAATCTCAAAGACAAGTTGGATTACATCTTCTCAGTTGAAATACAGTGGTCCAAATAGATTTCTAACGCCACAGAACTTGAAGATTGATATTGTAGAATCATTTAAACTATGTTTGAAATATTTTTGAAACATTTTATTTTTTCTCAAAAATGGCAGTTCTTTGGTCAAAAAAACATCTCAGAGACTAGTTGGGAAATATCTCCTCACTTGAAATCCAGGAGTTCAAATAGGGTTCTAACACCACAGAATTTAAAGATTGATATTGTAGAGTTATTTTAACTATGTTTGGAACATTTTTGAAAGGTTTCAGTTTTTGTCAAAAATGGCAGTTCTTTGGTCAAAAACACATCTCAGAGACTAGTTGGGAAAAATCTTCTCATTTGAAATCCAGGAGTTCAAATAGGGTTCTAACACCACAGAATTTAAAGATTGATATTGTAGAGTAATTTTAACTATGTTTGGAACATTTTTGAAAGGTTTCAGTTTTTGTCAAAAATGGCAGTTCTTTGGTCAAAAAAAATCTCAAAGACAAGTTGGATTACATCTTCTCAGTTGAAATACAGTGGTCCAAATAGATTTCTAACGCCACAGAACTTGAAGATTGATATTGTAGAATCATTTAAACTATGTTTGAAATATTTTTGAAACATTTTATTTTTTCTCAAAAATGGCAGTTCTTTGGTCAAAAAAACATCCCAGAGACTAGTTGGGAAATATCTTCTCACTTGAAATCCAGGAGTTCACATAGGGTTCTAACACCACAGAATTTAAAGATTGATATTGTAGAGTAATTTTAACTATGTTTGGAACATTTTTGAAACATTTTATTTTTTCTCAAAAATGGCAGTTCTTTGGTCAAAAAAACATCTCAGAGACCAGTTGGGAAAAATCTTCTCATTTGAAATCCAATGGGTTCTACACCACAGAATTTAAAGATTGATATTGTAGAGTAATTTTAACTATGTGTGGAACATTTTTGAAAGGTTTCAGTTTTTGTCAAAAATGGCAGTTCTTTGGTCAAAAAAAATCTCAAAGAGAAGTTGGAAAACATCTTCTCAGTTGAAATCCAGTTGTCCAAAAAGATTTCGAACGCCACAGAACTTGAAGATTGATATTGTAGAATCATTTAAACTATGTTTGAATTTTTTTTGAAACATTTTATTTTTTCTCAAAATGGCAGTTCTTTGGTCAAAAAAACATCTCAGAGACTAGTTGGGAAATATCTTCTCATTTGAAATCCAGGAATTCAAATAGGGTTCTAACACAACAGAATTTAAAGATTGATATTGTAGAGTAATTTTAACTATGTTTGGTACATTTTTGAAACATTTTATTTTTTCTCAAAAATGGCAGTTCTTTGGTCAGAAAAACATCTCAGAGACTAGTTGGGAAAAATCTTCTCATTTGAAATCCCGGAGTTCAAATAGGGTTCTAACACCACAGAATTTAAAGATTGATATTGTAGAGTAATTTTAACTATGTGTGGAACATTTTTGAAAGGTTTCAGTTTTTGTCAAAAATGGCAGTTCTTTGGTCAAAAAAAATCTCAAAGAGAAGTTGGAAAACATCTTCTCAGTTGAAATCCAGTTGTCCAAATAGATTTCGAACGCCACAGAACTTGAAGATTGATATTGTAGAATCATTTAAACTATGTTTGAAATTTTTTTGAAACATTTTATTTTTTCTCAAAATGGCAGTTCTTTGGTCAAAAAAACATCTCAGAGACTAGTTGGGAAATATCTTCTCATTTGAAATCCAGGAATTCAAATAGGGTTCTAACACCACAGAATTTAAAGATTGATATTGTAGAGTAATTTTAACTATGTTTGGAACATTTTTGAAACATTTTATTTTTTCTCAAAAATGGCAGTTCTTTGGTCAAAAAAACATCTCAGAGACTAGTTGGGAAAAATCTTCTCATTTGAAATCCCGGAGTTCAAATAGGGTTCTAATACCACAGAATTTAAAGATTGATATTGTAGAGTAATTTTAACTATGTTTGGAACATTTTTGAAAGGTTTCAGTTTTTGTCAAAAATGGCAGTTCTTTGGTCAAAAAAAATCTCAAAGACAAGTTGGAAAACATCTTCTCATTTGAAATCCAGTTGTCCAAATAGATTTCGAACGCCACAGAACTTGAAGATTGATATTGTAGAATCATTTAAACTATGTTTGAAATATTTTTGAAACATTTTATTTTTTCTCAAAAATGGCACTTCTTTAGTCAAAAAAACATCTCAGAGACTAGTTGGGAAAAATCTTCTCATTTGAAATCCCAGAGTTCAAATAGGGTTCTAACACCACAGAATTTAAAGATTGATATTGTAGAGTAATTTTAACTATGTTTGGAACATTTTTGAAAGGTTTCAGTTTTTGTCAAAAATGGCAGTTCTTTGGTCAAAAAAAATCTCAAAGACAAGTTGGAAAACATCTTCTCATTTGAAATCCAGTTGTCCAAATAGATTTCGAACGCCACAGAACTTGAAGATTGATATTGTAGAATCATTTAAACTATGTTTGAAATATTTTTGAAACATTTTATTTTTTCTCAAAAATGGCAGTTCTTTGGTCAAAAAAACATCTCAGAGACTAGTTGGGAAAAATCTTCTCATTTGAAATCCCGGAGTTCAAATAGGGTTCTAACACCACAGAATTTAAAGATTGATATTGTAGAGTAATTTTAACTATGTTTGGAACATTTTTGAAAGGTTTCAGTTTTTGTCAAAAATGGCAGTTCTTTGGTCAAAAAAAATCTCAAAGACAAGTTGGAAAACATCTTCTCAGTTGAAATCCAGTTGTCCAAATAGATTTCGAACGCCACAGAACTTGAAGATTGATATTGTAGAATCATTTAAACTATGTTGAAAATATTTTTGAAACATTTTATTTTTTCTCAAAAATGGCAGTTCTTTGGTCAAAAAAACATCTCAGAGACTAGTTGGGAAAAATTTTCTCATTTGAAATCCAGGAGTTCAAATAGGGTTCTAACACCACAGAATTTAAAGATTGATATTGTAGAGTAATTTTAACTATGTTTGGAACATTTTTGAAACATTTTATTTTTTCTCAAAAATGGCAGTTCTTTGGTCAAAAAAACATCTCAGAGACTAGTTGGGAAAAATCTTCTCAGTTGAAATCCAGTTGTCCAAATAGATTTCTAACGCCACAGAACTTGAAGATTGATATTGTAGAGTAATTTTAACTATGTTTGGAACATTTTTGAAACATTTTATTTTTTCTCAAAAATGGCAGTTCTTTGGTCAAAAAAACATCTCAGAGACTAGTTGGGAAAAATCTTCTCATTTGAAATCCCGGAGTTCAAATAGGGTTCTAATACCACAGAATTTAAAGATTGATATTGTAGAGTAATTTTAACTATGTTTGGAACATTTTTGAAAGGTTTCAGTTTTTGTCAAAAATGGTAGTTCTTTGGTCAAAAAAATCTCAAAGACAAGTTGGAAAACATCTTCTCAGTTGAAATCCAGTTGTCCAAATAGATTTCGAACGCCACAGAACTTGAAGATTGATATTGTCGAATCATTTAAACTATGTTTGAAATATTTTTGAAACATTTTATTTTTTCTCAAAATGGCAGTTCTTTGGTCAAAAAAACATCTCAGAGACTAGTTGGGAAAAATCTTCTCATTTGAAATCCCGGAGTTCAAATAGGGTTCTAACACCACAGAATTTAAAGATTGATATTGTAGAGTAATTTTAACTATGTTTGGAACATTTTTGAAAGGTTTCAGTTTTTGTCAAAAATGGCAGTTCTTTGGTCAAAAAAAATCTCAAAGACAAGTTGGAAAACATCTTCTCATTTGAAATCCAGTTGTCCAAATAGATTTCGAACGCCACAGAACTTGAAGATTGATATTGTAGAATCATTTAAACTATGTTTGAAATATTTTTGAAACATTTTATTTTTTCTCAAAAATGGAACTTCTTTAGTCAAAAAAACATCTCAGAGACTAGTTGGGAAAAATCTTCTCATTTGAAATCCCAGAGTTCAAATAGGGTTCTAACACCACAGAATTTAAAGATTGATATTGTAGAGTAATTTTAACTATGTTTGGAACATTTTTGAAAGGTTTCAGTTTTTGTCAAAAATGGCAGTTCTTTGGTCAAAAAAAATCTCAAAGACAAGTTGGAAAACATCTTCTCATTTGAAATCCAGTTGTCCAAATAGATTTCGAACGCCACAGAACTTGAAGATTGATATTGTAGAATCATTTAAACTATGTTTGAAATATTTTTGAAACATTTTATTTTTTCTCAAAAATGGCAGTTCTTTGGTCAAAAAAACATCTCAGAGACTAGTTGGGAAAAATCTTCTCATTTGAAATCCCGGAGTTCAAATAGGGTTCTAACACCACAGAATTTAAAGATTGATATTGTAGAGTAATTTTAACTATGTTTGGAACATTTTTGAAACATTTTATTTTTTCTCAAAAATGGCAGTTCTTTGGTCAAAAAAACATCTCAGAGACTAGTTGGGAAAAATCTTCTCAGTTGAAATCCAGTTGTCCAAATAGATTTCTAACGCCACAGAACTTGAAGATTGATATTGTAGAATCATTTAAACTATGTTTGAAATATTTTTGAAACATTTTATTTTTTCTCAAAATGGCAGTTCTTTGGTCAAAAAAACATCTCAGAGACTAGTTGGGAAAAATCTTCTCATTTGAAATCCCGGAGTTCAAATAGGGTTCTAACACCACAGAATTTAAAGATTGATATTGTAGAGTTATTTTAACTATGTTTGGAACATTTTTGAAAGGTTTCAGTTTTTGTCAAAAATGGCAGT
This sequence comes from Ascaphus truei, assembly GCF_040206685.1. Lineage (NCBI taxonomy): Eukaryota > Metazoa > Chordata > Amphibia > Anura > Ascaphidae > Ascaphus > Ascaphus truei. The sequence goes on from NW_027457029.1 coordinate 110,365, forward strand.
TCTTTGGTCAAAAACACATCTCAGAGACTAGTTGGGAAAAATCTTCTCATTTGAAATCCAGGAGTTCAAATAGGGTTCTAACACCACAGAATTTAAAGATTGATATTGTAGAGTAATTTTAACTATGTTTGGAACATTTTTGAAAGGTTTCAGTTTTTGTCAAAAATGGCAGTTCTTTGGTCAAAAAAAATCTCAAAGACAAGTTGGATTACATCTTCTCAGTTGAAATACAGTGGTCCAAATAGATTTCTAACACCACAGAACTTGAAGATTGATATTGTAGAATCATTTAAACTATGTTTGAAATATTTTTGAAACATTTTATTTTTTCTCAAAAATGGCAGTTCTTTGGTCAAAAAAACATCTCAGAGACTAGTTGGGAAATATCTTCTCACTTGAAATCCAGGAGTTCAAATAGGGTTCTAACACCACAGAATTTAAAGATTGATATTGTAGAGTTATTTTAACTATGTTTGGAACTTTTTTGAAAGGTTTCAGTTTTTGTCAAAAATGGCAGTTCTTTGGTCAAAAACACATCTCAGAGACTAGTTGGGAAAAATCTTCTCATTTGAAATCCAGGAGTTCAAATAGGGTTCTAACACCACAGAATTTAAAGATTGATATTGTAGAGTAATTTTAACTATGTTTGGAACATTTTTGAAAGGTTTCAGTTTTTGTCAAAAATGGCAGTTCTTTGGTCAAAAAAAATCTCAAAGACAAGTTGGATTACATCTTCTCAGTTGAAATCCAGTTGTCCAAATAGATTTCGAACGCCACAGAACTTGAAGATTGATATTGTCGAATCATTTAAACTATGTTTGAAATATTTTTGAAACATTTTATTTTTTCTCAAAATGGCAGTTCTTTGGTCAAAAAAACATCTCAGAGACTAGTTGGGAAAAATCTTCTCATTTGAAATCCCGGAGTTCAAATAGGGTTCTAACACCACAGAATTTAAAGATTGATATTGTAGAGTAATTTTAACTATGTTTGGAACATTTTTGAAAGGTTTCAGTTTTTGTCAAAAATGGCAGTTCTTTGGTCAAAAAAAATCTCAAAGACAAGTTGGAAAACATCTTCTCATTTGAAATCCAGTTGTCCAAATAGATTTCGAACGCCACAGAACTTGAAGATTGATATTGTAGAATCATTTAAACTATGTTTGAAATATTTTTGAAACATTTTATTTTTTCTCAAAAATGGAACTTCTTTAGTCAAAAAAACATCTCAGAGACTAGTTGGGAAAAATCTTCTCATTTGAAATCCCAGAGTTCAAATAGGGTTCTAACACCACAGAATTTAAAGATTGATATTGTAGAGTAATTTTAACTATGTTTGGAACATTTTTGAAAGGTTTCAGTTTTTGTCAAAAATGGCAGTTCTTTGGTCAAAAAAAATCTCAAAGACAAGTTGGAAAACATCTTCTCATTTGAAATCCAGTTGTCCAAATAGATTTCGAACGCCACAGAACTTGAAGATTGATATTGTAGAATCATTTAAACTATGTTTGAAATATTTTTGAAACATTTTATTTTTTCTCAAAAATGGCAGTTCTTTGGTCAAAAAAACATCTCAGAGACTAGTTGGGAAAAATCTTCTCATTTGAAATCCCGGAGTTCAAATAGGGTTCTAACACCACAGAATTTAAAGATTGATATTGTAGAGTAATTTTAACTATGTTTGGAACATTTTTGAAACATTTTATTTTTTCTCAAAAATGGCAGTTCTTTGGTCAAAAAAACATCTCAGAGACTAGTTGGGAAAAATCTTCTCAGTTGAAATCCAGTTGTCCAAATAGATTTCTAACGCCACAGAACTTGAAGATTGATATTGTAGAATCATTTAAACTATGTTTGAAATATTTTTGAAACATTTTATTTTTTCTCAAAATGGCAGTTCTTTGGTCAAAAAAACATCTCAGAGACTAGTTGGGAAAAATCTTCTCATTTGAAATCCCGGAGTTCAAATAGGGTTCTAACACCACAGAATTTAAAGATTGATATTGTAGAGTTATTTTAACTATGTTTGGAACATTTTTGAAAGGTTTCAGTTTTTGTCAAAAATGGCAGTTCTTTGGTCAAAAACACATCTCAGAGACTAGTTGGGAAAAATCTTCTCATTTGAAATCCAGGAGTTCAAATAGGGTTCTAACACCACAGAATTTAAAGATTGATATTGTAGAGTAATTTTAACTATGTTTGGAACATTTTTGAAAGGTTTCAGTTTTTGTCAAAAATGGCAGTTCTTTGGTCAAAAAAAATCTCAAAGACAAGTTGGATTACATCTTCTCAGTTGAAATACAGTGGTCCAAATAGATTTCTAACACCACAGAACTTGAAGATTGATATTGTAGAATCATTTAAACTATGTTTGAAATATTTTTGAAACATTTTATTTTTTCTCAAAAATGGCAGTTCTTTGGTCAAAAAAACATCTCAGAGACTAGTTGGGAAATATCTTCTCACTTGAAATCCAGGAGTTCAAATAGGGTTCTAACACCACAGAATTTAAAGATTGATATTGTAGAGTTATTTTAACTATGTTTGGAACTTTTTTGAAAGGTTTCAGTTTTTGTCAAAAATGGCAGTTCTTTGGTCAAAAACACATCTCAGAGACTAGTTGGGAAAAATCTTCTCATTTGAAATCCAGGAGTTCAAATAGGGTTCTAACACCACAGAATTTAAAGATTGATATTGTAGAGTAATTTTAACTATGTTTGGAACATTTTTGAAAGGTTTCAGTTTTTGTCAAAAATGGCAGTTCTTTGGTCAAAAAAAATCTCAAAGACAAGTTGGATTACATCTTCTCAGTTGAAATACAGTGGTCCAAATAGATTTCTAACGCCACAGAACTTGAAGATTGATATTGTAGAATCATTTAAACTATGTTTGAAATATTTTTGAAACATTTTATTTTTTCTCAAAAATGGCAGTTCTTTGGTCAAAAAAACATCTCAGAGACTAGTTGGGAAATATCTTCTCACTTGAAATCCAGGAGTTCAAATAGGGTTCTAACACCACAGAATTTAAAGATTGATATTGTAGAGTAATTTTAACTATGTTTGGAACATTTTTGAAACATTTTATTTTTTCTCAAAAATGGCAGTTCTTTGGTCAAAAAAACATCTCAGAGACCAGTTGGGAAAAATCTTCTCATTTGAAATCCAATGGGTTCTACACCACAGAATTTAAAGATTGATATTGTAGAGTAATTTTAACTATGTGTGGAAAATTTTTGAAAGGTTTCAGTTTTTGTCAAAAATGGCAGTTCTTTGGTCAAAAAAAATCTCAAAGAGAAGTTGGAAAACATCTTCTCAGTTGAAATCCAGTTGTCCAAAAAGATTTCGAACGCCACAGAACTTGAAGATTGATATTGTAGAATCATTTAAACTATGTTTGAATTTTTTTTGAAACATTTTATTTTTTCTCAAAATGGCAGTTCTTTGGTCAAAAAAACATCTCAGAGACTAGTTGGGAAATATCTTCTCATTTGAAATCCAGGAATTCAAATAGGGTTCTAACACCACAGAATTTAAAGATTGATATTGTAGAGTAATTTTAACTATGTTTGGTACATTTTTGAAACATTTTATTTTTTCTCAAAAATGGCAGTTCTTTGGTTAGAAAAACATCTCAGAGACTAGTTGGGAAAAATCTTCTCATTTGAAATCCCGGAGTTCAAATAGGGTTCTAACACCACAGAATTTAAAGATTGATATTGTAGAGTAATTTTAACTATGTTTGGAACATTTTTGAAAGGTTTCAGTTTTTGTCAAAAATGGTAGTTCTTTGGTCAAAAAAATCTCAAAGACAAGTTGGAAAACATCTTCTCATTTGAAATCCAATGGGTTCTAACACCACAGAATTTAAAGATTGATATTGTAGAATAATTTTAACTATGTGTGGAACATTTTTGAAAGGTTTCAGTTTTTGTCAAAAATGGCAGTTCTTTGGTCAAAAAAACATCTCAGAGACTAGTTGGGAAAAATCTTCTCATTTGAAATCCCGGAGTTCAAATAGGGTTCTAACACCACAGAATTTAAAGATTGATATTGTAGAGTAATTTTAACTATGTTTGGAACATTTTTGAAAGGTTTCATTTTTTGTCAAAAATGGCAGTTCTTTGGTCAAAAAAATCTCAAAGACAAGTTGGAAAACATCTTCTCATTTGAAATCCAGTTGTCCAAATAGATTTCGAACGCCACAGAACTTGAAGATTGATATTGTAGAATCATTTAAACTATGTTTGAAATATTTTTGAAACATTTTATTTTTTCTCAAAAATGGCAGTTCTTTAGTCAAAAAAACATCTCAGAGACTAGTTGGGAAATATCTTCTCACTTGAAATCCAGGAGTTCAAATAGGGTTCTAACACCACAGAATTTAAAGATTGATATTGTAGAGTAATTTTATCTATGTTTGAAACATTTTTGAAAGGTTTCAGTTTTTGTCAAAAATGGCAGTTCTTTGGTCAAAAAAAATCTCAAAGACAAGTTGGATTACATCTTCTCAGTTGAAATACAGTGGTCCAAATAGATTTCTAACGCCACAGAACTTGAAGATTGATATTGTAGAATCATTTAAACTATGTTTGAAATATTTTTGAAACATTTTATTTTTTCTCAAAAATGGCAGTTCTTTGGTCAAAAAAACATCTCAGAGACTAGTTGGGAAATATCTTCTCACTTGAAATCCAGGAGTTCAAATAGGGTTCTAACACCACAGAATTTAAAGATTGATATTGTAGAGTAATTTTAACTATGTTTGGAACATTTTTGAAACATTTTATTTTTTCTCAAAAATGGCAGTTCTTTGGTCAAAAAAACATCTCAGAGACCAGTTGGGAAAAATTTTCTCATTTGAAATCCAATGGGTTCTACACCACAGAATTTAAAGATTGATATTGTAGAGTAATTTTAACTATGTGTGGAACATTTTTGAAAGGTTTCAGTTTTTGTCAAAAATGGCAGTTCTTTGGTCAAAAAAAATCTCAAAGAGAAGTTGGAAAACATCTTCTCAGTTGAAATCCAGTTGTCCAAAAAGATTTCGAACGCCACAGAACTTGAAGATTGATATTGTAGAATCATTTAAACTATGTTTGAATTTTTTTTGAAACATTTTATTTTTTCTCAAAATGGCAGTTCTTTGGTCAAAAAAACATCTCAGAGACTAGTTGGGAAATATCTTCTCATTTGAAATCCAGGAATTCAAATAGGGTTCTAACACCACAGAATTTAAAGATTGATATTGTAGAGTAATTTTAACTATGTTTGGAACATTTTTGAAAGGTTTCAGTTTTTGTCAAAAATGGTAGTTCTTTGGTCAAAAAAATCTCAAAGACAAGTTGGAAAACATCTTCTCATTTGAAATCCAATGGGTTCTAACACCACAGAATTTAAAGATTGATATTGTAGAATAATTTTAACTATGTGTGGAACATTTTTGAAAGGTTTCAGTTTTTGTCAAAAATGGCAGTTCTTTGGTCAAAAAAACATCTCAGAGACTAGTTGGGAAAAATCTTCTCATTTGAAATCCCGGAGTTCAAATAGGGTTCTAACACCACAGAATTTAAAGATTGATATTGTAGAGTAATTTTAACTATGTTTGGAACATTTTTGAAAGGTTTCATTTTTTGTCAAAAATGGCAGTTCTTTGGTCAAAAAAATCTCAAAGACAAGTTGGAAAACATCTTCTCATTTGAAATCCAGTTGTCCAAATAGATTTCGAACGCCACAGAACTTGAAGATTGATATTGTAGAATCATTTAAACTATGTTTGAAATATTTTTGAAACATTTTATTTTTTCTCAAAAATGGCAGTTCTTTAGTCAAAAAAACATCTCAGAGACTAGTTGGGAAATATCTTCTCACTTGAAATCCAGGAGTTCAAATAGGGTTCTAACACCACAGAATTTAAAGATTGATATTGTAGAGTAATTTTAACTATGTTTGGAACATTTTTGAAACATTTTATTTTTTCTCAAAAATGGCAGTTCTTTGGTTAAAAAAACATCTCAGAGACCAGTTGGGAAAAATCTTCTCATTTGAAGTCCAATGGGTTCTAACACCACAGAATTTAAAGATTGATATTGTAGAGTAATTTTAACTATGTGTGGAACATTTTTGAATGGTTTCAGTTTTTGTCAAAAATGGCAGTTCTTTGGTCAAAAAAACATCTCAGAGACTAGTTGGGAAATATCTTCTCATTTGAAATCCAGGAGTTCAAATAGGGTTCTAACACCACAGAATTTAAAGATTGATATTGTAGAGTAATTTTAACTATGTTTGGAACATTTTTGAAAGGTTTCAGTTTTTGTCAAAAATGGCAGTTCTTTGGTCAAAAACACATCTCAGAGACTAGTTGGGAAAAATCTTCTCATTTGAAATCCAGGAGTTCAAATAGGGTTCTAACACCACAGAATTTAAAGATTGATATTGTAGAGTAATTTTAACTATGTTTGGAACATTTTTGAAAGGTTTCAGTTTTTGTCAAAAATGGCAGTTCTTTGGTCAAAAAAAATCTCAAAGACAAGTTGGATTACATCTTCTCAGTTGAAATACAGTGGTCCAAATAGATTTCTAACGCCACAGTACTTGAAGATTGATATTGTAGAATCATTTAAACTATGTTTGAAATATTTTTGAAACATTTTATTTTTTCTCAAAAATGGCAGTTCTTTGGTCAAAAAAACATCTCAGAGACTAGTTGGGAAATATCTTCTCACTTGAAATCCAGGAGTTCAAATAGGGTTCTAACACCACAGAATTTAAAGATTGATATTGTAGAGTAATTTTAACTATGTTTGGAATATTTTTGAAGCATTTTATTTTTTCTCAAAAATGGCAGTTCTTTGGTCAAAAAAACATCTCAGAGACCAGTTGGGAAAAATCTTCTCATTTGAAATCCAATGGGTTCTACACCACAGAATTTAAAGATTGATATTGTAGAGTAATTTTAACTATGTGTGGAACATTTTTGAAAGGTTTCAGTTTTTGTCAAAAATGGCAGTTCTTTGGTCAAAAAAAATCTCAAAGAGAAGTTGGAAAACATCTTCTCAGTTGAAATCCAGTTGTCCAAAAAGATTTCGAACGCCACAGAACTTGAAGATTGATATTGTAGAATCATTTAAACTATGTTTGAATTTTTTTTGAAACATTTTATTTTTTCTCAAAATGGCAGTTCTTTGGTCAAAAAAACATCTCAGAGACTAGTTGGGAAATATATTCTCATTTGAAATCCAGGAATTCAAATAGGGTTCTAACACCACAGAATTTAAAGATTGATATTGTAGAGTAATTTTAACTATGTTTGGTAAATTTTTGAAACATTTTATTTTTTCTCAAAAATGGCAGTTCTTTGGTCAAAAAAACATCTCAGAGACTAGTTGGGAAAAATCTTCTCATTTGAAATCCCGGAGTTCAAATAGGGTTCTAACACCACAGAATTTAAAGATTGATATTGTAGAGTAATTTTAACTATGTTTGGAACATTTTTGAAAGGTTTCAGTTTTTGTCAAAAATGGTAGTTCTTTGGTCAAAAAAATCTCAAAGACAAGTTGGAAAACATCTTCTCATTTGAAATCCAATGGGTTCTAACACCACAGAATTTAAAGATTGATATTGTAGAATAATTTTAACTATGTGTGGAACATTTTTGAAAGGTTTCAGTATTTGTCAAAAATGGCAGTTCTTTGGTCAAAAAAACATCTCAGAGACTAGTTGGGAAAAATCTTCTCATTTGAAATCCCGGAGTTCAAATAGGGTTCTAACACCACAGAATTTAAAGATTGATATTGTAGAGTAATTTTAACTATGTTTGGAACATTTTTGAAACATTTTATTTTTTCTCAAAAATGGCAGTTCTTTGGTCAAAAAAACATCTCAGAGACCAGTTGGGAAAAATCTTCTCATTTGAAATCCAATGGGTTCTACACCACAGAATTTAAAGATTGATATTGTAGAGTAATTTTAACTATGTGTGGAAAATTTTTGAAAGGTTTCAGTTTTTGTCAAAAATGGCAGTTCTTTGGTCAAAAAAAATCTCAAAGAGAAGTTGGAAAACATCTTCTCAGTTGAAATCCAGTTGTCCAAAAAGATTTCGAACGCCACAGAACTTGAAGATTGATATTGTAGAATCATTTAAACTATGTTTGAATTTTTTTTGAAACATTTTATTTTTTCTCAAAATGGCAGTTCTTTGGTCAAAAAAACATCTCAGAGACTAGTTGGGAAATATCTTCTCATTTGAAATCCAGGAATTCAAATAGGGTTCTAACACCACAGAATTTAAAGATTGATATTGTAGAGTAATTTTAACTATGTTTGGTACATTTTTGAAACATTTTATTTTTTCTCAAAAATGGCAGTTCTTTGGTTAGAAAAACATCTCAGAGACTAGTTGGGAAAAATCTTCTCATTTGAAATCCCGGAGTTCAAATAGGGTTCTAACACCACAGAATTTAAAGATTGATATTGTAGAGTAATTTTAACTATGTTTGGAACATTTTTGAAAGGTTTCAGTTTTTGTCAAAAATGGTAGTTCTTTGGTCAAAAAAATCTCAAAGACAAGTTGGAAAACATCTTCTCATTTGAAATCCAATGGGTTCTAACACCACAGAATTTAAAGATTGATATTGTAGAATAATTTTAACTATGTGTGGAACATTTTTGAAAGGTTTCAGTTTTTGTCAAAAATGGCAGTTCTTTGGTCAAAAAAACATCTCAGAGACTAGTTGGGAAAAATCTTCTCATTTGAAATCCCGGAGTTCAAATAGGGTTCTAACACCACAGAATTTAAAGATTGATATTGTAGAGTAATTTTAACTATGTTTGGAACATTTTTGAAAGGTTTCATTTTTTGTCAAAAATGGCAGTTCTTTGGTCAAAAAAATCTCAAAGACAAGTTGGAAAACATCTTCTCATTTGAAATCCAGTTGTCCAAATAGATTTCGAACGCCACAGAACTTGAAGATTGATATTGTAGAATCATTTAAACTATGTTTGAAATATTTTTGAAACATTTTATTTTTTCTCAAAAATGGCAGTTCTTTAGTCAAAAAAACATCTCAGAGACTAGTTGGGAAATATCTTCTCACTTGAAATCCAGGAGTTCAAATAGGGTTCTAACACCACAGAATTTAAAGATTGATATTGTAGAGTAATTTTATCTATGTTTGAAACATTTTTGAAAGGTTTCAGTTTTTGTCAAAAATGGCAGTTCTTTGGTCAAAAAAAATCTCAAAGACAAGTTGGATTACATCTTCTCAGTTGAAATACAGTGGTCCAAATAGATTTCTAACGCCACAGAACTTGAAGATTGATATTGTAGAATCATTTAAACTATGTTTGAAATATTTTTGAAACATTTTATTTTTTCTCAAAAATGGCAGTTCTTTGGTCAAAAAAACATCTCAGAGACTAGTTGGGAAATATCTTCTCACTTGAAATCCAGGAGTTCAAATAGGGTTCTAACACCACAGAATTTAAAGATTGATATTGTAGAGTAATTTTAACTATGTTTGGAACATTTTTGAAACATTTTATTTTTTCTCAAAAATGGCAGTTCTTTGGTCAAAAAAACATCTCAGAGACCAGTTGGGAAAAATTTTCTCATTTGAAATCCAATGGGTTCTACACCACAGAATTTAAAGATTGATATTGTAGAGTAATTTTAACTATGTGTGGAACATTTTTGAAAGGTTTCAGTTTTTGTCAAAAATGGCAGTTCTTTGGTCAAAAAAAATCTCAAAGAGAAGTTGGAAAACATCTTCTCAGTTGAAATCCAGTTGTCCAAAAAGATTTCGAACGCCACAGAACTTGAAGATTGATATTGTAGAATCATTTAAACTATGTTTGAATTTTTTTTGAAACATTTTATTTTTTCTCAAAATGGCAGTTCTTTGGTCAAAAAAACATCTCAGAGACTAGTTGGGAAATATCTTCTCATTTGAAATCCAGGAATTCAAATAGGGTTCTAACACCACAGAATTTAAAGATTGATATTGTAGAGTAATTTTAACTATGTTTGGAACATTTTTGAAAGGTTTCAGTTTTTGTCAAAAATGGTAGTTCTTTGGTCAAAAAAATCTCAAAGACAAGTTGGAAAACATCTTCTCATTTGAAATCCAATGGGTTCTAACACCACAGAATTTAAAGATTGATATTGTAGAATAATTTTAACTATGTGTGGAACATTTTTGAAAGGTTTCAGTTTTTGTCAAAAATGGCAGTTCTTTGGTCAAAAAAACATCTCAGAGACTAGTTGGGAAAAATCTTCTCATTTGAAATCCCGGAGTTCAAATAGGGTTCTAACACCACAGAATTTAAAGATTGATATTGTAGAGTAATTTTAACTATGTTTGGAACATTTTTGAAAGGTTTCATTTTTTGTCAAAAATGGCAGTTCTTTGGTCAAAAAAATCTCAAAGACAAGTTGGAAAACATCTTCTCATTTGAAATCCAGTTGTCCAAATAGATTTCGAACGCCACAGAACTTGAAGATTGATATTGTAGAATCATTTAAACTATGTTTGAAATATTTTTGAAACATTTTATTTTTTCTCAAAAATGGCAGTTCTTTAGTCAAAAAAACATCTCAGAGACTAGTTGGGAAATATCTTCTCACTTGAAATCCAGGAGTTCAAATAGGGTTCTAACACCACAGAATTTAAAGATTGATATTGTAGAGTAATTTTAACTATGTTTGGAACATTTTTGAAACATTTTATTTTTTCTCAAAAATGGCAGTTCTTTGGTTAAAAAAACATCTCAGAGACCAGTTGGGAAAAATCTTCTCATTTGAAGTCCAATGGGTTCTAACACCACAGAATTTAAAGATTGATATTGTAGAGTAATTTTAACTATGTGTGGAACATTTTTGAATGGTTTCAGTTTTTGTCAAAAATGGCAGTTCTTTGGTCAAAAAAACATCTCAGAGACTAGTTGGGAAATATCTTCTCATTTGAAATCCAGGAGTTCAAATAGGGTTCTAACACCACAGAATTTAAAGATTGATATTGTAGAGTAATTTTAACTATGTTTGGAACATTTTTGAAAGGTTTCAGTTTTTGTCAAAAATGGCAGTTCTTTGGTCAAAAACACATCTCAGAGACTAGTTGGGAAAAATCTTCTCATTTGAAATCCAGGAGTTCAAATAGGGTTCTAACACCACAGAATTTAAAGATTGATATTGTAGAGTAATTTTAACTATGTTTGGAACATTTTTGAAAGGTTTCAGTTTTTGTCAAAAATGGCAGTTCTTTGGTCAAAAAAAATCTCAAAGACAAGTTGGATTACATCTTCTCAGTTGAAATACAGTGGTCCAAATAGATTTCTAATGCCACAGTACTTGAAGATTGATATTGTAGAATCATTTAAACTATGTTTGAAATATTTTTGAAACATTTTATTTTTTCTCAAAAATGGCAGTTCTTTGGTCAAAAAAACATCTCAGAGACTAGTTGGGAAATATCTTCTCACTTGAAATCCAGGAGTTCAAATAGGGTTCTAACACCACAGAATTTAAAGATTGATATTGTAGAGTAATTTTAACTATGTTTGGAATATTTTTGAAGCATTTTATTTTTTCTCAAAAATGGCAGTTCTTTGGTCAAAAAAACATCTCAGAGACCAGTTGGGAAAAATCTTCTCATTTGAAATCCAATGGGTTCTACACCACAGAATTTAAAGATTGATATTGTAGAGTAATTTTAACTATGTGTGGAACATTTTTGAAAGGTTTCAGTTTTTGTCAAAAATGGCAGTTCTTTGGTCAAAAAAAATCTCAAAGAGAAGTTGGAAAACATCTTCTCAGTTGAAATCCAGTTGTCCAAAAAGATTTCGAACGCCACAGAACTTGAAGATTGATATTGTAGAATCATTTAAACTATGTTTGAATTTTTTTTGAAACATTTTATTTTTTCTCAAAATGGCAGTTCTTTGGTCAAAAAAACATCTCAGAGACTAGTTGGGAAATATATTCTCATTTGAAATCCAGGAATTCAAATAGGGTTCTAACACCACAGAATTTAAAGATTGATATTGTAGAGTAATTTTAACTATGTTTGGTAAATTTTTGAAACATTTTATTTTTTCTCAAAAATGGCAGTTCTTTGGTCAAAAAAACATCTCAGAGACTAGTTGGGAAAAATCTTCTCATTTGAAATCCCGGAGTTCAAATAGGGTTCTAACACCACAGAATTTAAAGATTGATATTGTAGAGTAATTTTAACTATGTTTGGAACATTTTTGAAAGGTTTCAGTTTTTGTCAAAAATGGTAGTTCTTTGGTCAAAAAAATCTCAAAGACAAGTTGGAAAACATCTTCTCATTTGAAATCCAATGGGTTCTAACACCACAGAATTTAAAGATTGATATTGTAGAATAATTTTAACTATGTGTGGAACATTTTTGAAAGGTTTCAGTATTTGTCAAAAATGGCAGTTCTTTGGTCAAAAAAACATCTCAGAGACTAGTTGGGAAAAATCTTCTCATTTGAAATCCCGGAGTTCAAATAGGGTTCTAACACCACAGAATTTAAAGATTGATATTGTAGAGTAATTTTAACTATGTTTGGAACATTTTTGAAAGGTTTCATTTTTTGTCAAAAATGGCAGTTCTTTGGTCAAAAAAATCTCAAAGACAAGTTGGAAAACATCTTCTCATTTGAAATCCAGTTGTCCAAATAGATTTCGAACGCCACAGAACTTGAAGATTGATATTGTAGAATCATTTAAACTATGTTTGAAATATTTTTGAAACATTTTATTTTTTCTCAAAAATGGCAGTTCTTTAGTCAAAAAAACATCTCAGAGACTTGTTGGGAAATATCTTCTCACTTGAAATCCAGGAGTTCAAATAGGGTTCTAACACCACAGAATTTAAAGATTGATATTGTAGAGTAATTTTAACTATGTTTGAAACATTTTTGAAAGGTTTCAGTTTTTGTCAAAAATGGCAGTTCTTTGGTCAAAAAAAATCTCAAAGACAAGTTGGATTACATCTTCTCAGTTGAAATACAGTAGTCCAAATAGATTTCTAACGCCACAGAACTTGAAGATTGATATTGTAGAATCATTTAAACTATGTTTGAAATTTTTTTGAAACATTTTATTTTTTCTCAAAATGGCAGTTCTTTGGTCAAAAAAACATCTCAGAGACTAGTTGGGAAATATCTTCTCATTTGAAATCCAGGAGTTCAAATAGGGTTCTAACACCACAGAATTTAAAGATTGATATTGTAGAGTAATTTTAACTATGTTTGGAACATTTTTGAAACATTTTATTTTTTCTCAAAAATGGCAGTTCTTTGGTCAAAAAAACATCTCAGAGACCAGTTGGGAAAAATCTTCTCATTTGAAATCCAATGGGTTCTAACACCACAGAATTTAAAGATTGATATTGTAGAGTAATTTTAACTATGTGTGGAACATTTTTGAAAGGTTTCAGTTTTTGTCAAAAATGGCAGTTCTTTGGTCAAAAAAACATCTCAGAGACTAGTTGGGAAAAATCTTCTCATTTGAAATCCCGGAGTTCAAATAGAGTTCTAAAACCACAGAATTTAAAGATTGATATTGTAGAGTAATTTTAACTATGTTTGGAACATTTTTGAAAGGTTTCATTTTTTGTCAAAAATGGCAGTTCTTTGGTCAAAAAAAATCTCAAAGACAAGTTGGAAAACATCTTCTCATTTGAAATCCAGTTGTCCAAATAGATTTCGAACGCCACAGAACTTGAAGATTGATATTGTAGAATCATTTAAACTATGTTTGAAATATTTTTGAAAGATTTTATTTTTTCTCAAAAATGGCAGTTCTTTGGTCAAAAAAACATCTCAGAGACTAGTTGGGAAAAATCTTCTTATTTGAAATCCAGGAGTTCAAATAGGGTTCTAACACCACAGAATTTAAAGATTGATATTGTAGAGTAATTTTAACTATGTTTGAAACATTTTTGAAAGGTTTCAGTTTTTGTCAAAAATGGCAGTTCTTTGGTCAAAAAAAATCTCAAAGACAAGTTGGAAAACATCTTCTCAGTTGAAATCCAGTTGTCCAAATAGATTTCTAACGCCACAGAACTTGAAGATTGATATTGTAGAATCATTTAAACTATGTTTGAATTTTTTTTGAAACATTTTATTTTTTCTCAAAATGGCAGTTCTTTGGTCAAAAAAACATCTCAGAGACTAGTTGGGAAATATCTTCTCATTTGAAATCCAGGAGTTCAAATAGGGTTCTAACACCACAGAATTTAAAGATTGATATTGTAGAGTAATTTTAACTATGTTTGGAACATTTTTGAAACATTTTATTTTTTCTCAAAAATGGCAGTTCTTTGGTCAAAAAAACATCTCAGAGACCAGTTGGGAAAAATCTTCTCATTTGAAATCCAATGGGTTCTAACACCACAGAATTTAAAGATTGATATTGTAGAGTAATTTTAACTATGTGTGGAACATTTTTGAAAGGTTTCAGTTTTTGTCAAAAATGGCAGTTCTTTGGTCAAAAAAACATCTCAGAGACTAGTTGGGAAAAATCTTCTCATTTGAAATCCCGGAGTTCAAATAGGGTTCTAAAACCACAGAATTTAAAGATTGATATTGTAGAGTAATTTTAACTATGTTTGGAACATTTTTGAAAGGTTTCATTTTTTGTCAAAAATGGCAGTTCTTTGGTCAAAAAAAATCTCAAAGACAAGTTGGAAAACATCTTCTCATTTGAAATCCAGTTGTCCAAATAGATTTCGAACGCCACAGAACTTGAAGATTGATATTGTAGAATCATTTAAACTATGTTTGAAATATTTTTGAAAGATTTAATTTTTTCTCAAAAATGGCAGTTCTTTGGTCAAAAAAACATCTCAGAGACTAGTTGGGAAAAATCTTCTTATTTGAAATCCAGGAGTTCAAATAGGGTTCTAACACCACAGAATTTAAAGATTGATATTGTAGAGTAATTTTAACTATGTTTGGAACATTTTTGAAAGGTTTCAGTTTTTGTCAAAAATGGCAGTTCTTTGGTCAAAAAAAATCTCAAAGAGAAGTTGGAAAACATCTTCTCAGTTGAAATCCAGTTGTCCAAATAGATTTCGAACGCCACAGAACTTGAAGATTGATATTGTAGAATCATTTAAACTATGTTTGAAATTTTTTTGAAACATTTTATTTTTTCTCAAAATGGCAGTTCTTTGGTCAAAAAAAACATCTCAGAGACTAGTTGGGAAATATCTTCTCATTTGAAATCCAGGAATTCAAATAGGGTTCTAACACCACAGAATTTAAAGATTGATATTGTAGAGTAATTTTAACTATGTTTGGAACATTTTTGAAACATTTTATTTTTTCTCAAAAATGGCAGTTCTTTGGTCAAGAAAACATCTCAGAGACTAGTTGGGAAAAATCTTCTCATTTGAAATCCCGGAGTTCAAATAGGGTTCTAATACCACAGAATTTAAAGATTGATATTGTAGAGTAATTTTAACTATGTTTGGAACATTTTTGAAAGGTTTCAGTTTTTGTCAAAAATGGTAGTTCTTTCGTCAAAAAAATCTCAAAGACAAGTTGGAAAACATCTTCTCAGTTGAAATCCAGTTGTCCAAATAGATTTCGAACGCCACAGAACTTGAAGATTGATATTGTCGAATCATTTAAACTATGTTTGAAATATTTTTGAAACATTTTATTTTTTCTCAAAATGGCAGTTCTTTGGTCAAAAAAACATCTCAGAGACTAGTTGGGAAAAATCTTCTCATTTGAAATCCCGGAGTTCAAATAGGGTTCTAACACCACAGAATTTAAAGATTGATATTGTAGAGTAATTTTAACTATGTTTGGAACATTTTTGAAAGGTTTCAGTTTTTGTCAAAAATGGCAGTTCTTTGGTCAAAAAAAATCTCAAAGACAAGTTGGAAAACATCTTCTCATTTGAAATCCAGTTGTCCAAATAGATTTCGAACGCCACAGAACTTGAAGATTGATATTGTAGAATCATTTAAACTATGTTTGAAATATTTTTGAAACATTTTATTTTTTCTCAAAAATGGCACTTCTTTAGTCAAAAAAACATCTCAGAGACTAGTTGGGAAAAATCTTCTCATTTGAAATCCCAGAGTTCAAATAGGGTTCTAACACCACAGAATTTAAAGATTGATATTGTAGAGTAATTTTAACTATGTTTGGAACATTTTTGAAAGGTTTCAGTTTTTGTCAAAAATGGCAGTTCTTTGGTCAAAAAAAATCTCAAAGACAAGTTGGAAAACATCTTCTCATTTGAAATCCAGTTGTCCAAATAGATTTCGAACGCCACAGAACTTGAAGATTGATATTGTAGAATCATTTAAACTATGTTTGAAATATTTTTGAAACATTTTATTTTTTCTCAAAAATGGCAGTTCTTTGGTCAAAAAACCATCTCAGAGACTAGTTGGGAAAAATCTTCTCATTTGAAATCCCGGAGTTCAAATAGGGTTCTAACACCACAGAATTTAAAGATTGATATTGTAGAGTAATTTTAACTATGTTTGGAACATTTTTGAAAGGTTTCAGTTTTTGTCAAAAATGGTAGTTCTTTGGTCAAAAAAAATCTCAAAGACAAGTTGGAAAACATCTTCTCAGTTGAAATCCAGTTGTCCAAATAGATTTCGAACGCCACAGAACTTGAAGATTGATATTGTAGAATCATTTAAACTATGTTTGAAATATTTTTGAAACATTTTATTTTTTCTCAAAAATGGCAGTTCTTTGGTCAAAAAAACATCTCAGAGACTAGTTGGGAAAAATCTTCTTATTTGAAATCCAGGAGTTCAGATAGGGTTCTAACACCACAGAATTTAAAGATTGATATTGTAGAATCATTTAAACTATGTTTGAAATTTTTTTGAAACATTTTATTTTTTCTCAAAATGGCAGTTCTTTGGTCAAAAAAACATCTCAGAGACTAGTTGGGAAATATCTTCTCATTTGAAATCCAGGAGTTCAAATAGGGTTCTAACACCACAGAATTTAAAGATTGATATTGTAGAGTAATTTTTACTATGTTTGGAACATTTTTGAAAGGTTTCAGTTTTTGTCAAAAATGGCAGTTCTTTGGTCAAAAAAAATCTCAAATACAAGTTGGAAAACATCTTCTCATTTGAAATCCAGTTGTCCAAATAGATTTCGAACGCCACAGAACTTGAAGATTGATATTGTAGAATCATTTAAACTATGTTTGAAATATTTTTGAAACATTTTATTTTTTCTCAAAAATGGCACTTCTTTCGTCAAAAAAACATCTCAGAGACTAGTTGGGAAAAATCTTCTCATTTGAAATCCCAGAGTTCAAATAGGGTTCTAACACCACAGAATTTAAAGATTGATATTGTAGAGTAATTTTAACTATGTTTGGAACATTTTTGAAAGGTTTCAGTTTTTGTCAAAAATGGCAGTTCTTTGGTCAAAAAAAATCTCAAAGACAAGTTGGAAAACATCTTCTCATTTGAAATCCAGTTGTCCAAATAGATTTCGAACGCCACAGAACTTGAAGATTGAGATTGTAGAATCATTTAAACAATGTTTGAAATATTTTTGAAACATTTTATTTTTTCTCAAAAATGGCAGTTCTTTGGTCAAAAAACCATCTCAGAGACTAGTTGGGAAAAATCTTCTCATTTGAAATCCCGGAGTTCAAATAGGGTTCTAACACCACAGAATTTAAAGATTGATATTGTAGAGTAATTTTAACTATGTTTGGAACATTTTTGAAAGGTTTCAGTTTTTGTCAAAAATGGTAGTTCTTTGGTCAAAAAAAATCTCAAAGACAAGTTGGAAAACATCTTCTCAGTTGAAATCCAGTTGTCCAAATAGATTTCGAACGCCACAGAACTTGAAGATTGATATTGTAGAATCATTTAAACTATGTTTGAAATATTTTTGAAACATTTTATTTTTTCTCAAAAATGGCAGTTCTTTGGTCAAAAAAACATCTCAGAGACTAGTTGGGAAAAATTTCTTATTTGAAATCCAGGAGTTCAGATAGGGTTCTAACACCACAGAATTTAAAGATTGATATTGTAGAGTAATTTTTACTATGTTTGGAACATTTTTGAAAGGTTTCAGTTTTTGTCAAAAATGGCAGTTCTTTGGTCAAAAAAACATCTCAGAGACTAGTTGGGAAAAATCTTCTCATTTGAAATCCCGGAGTTCAAATAGGGTTCTAAAACCACAGAATTTAAAGATTGATATTGTAGAGTAATTTTAACTATGTTTGGAACATTTTTGAAAGGTTTAATTTTTTGTCAAAAATGGCAGTTCTTTGGTCAAAAAAAATCTCAAAGACAAGTTGGAAAACATCTTCTCATTTGAAATCCAGTTGTCCAAATAGATTTCGAACGCCACAGAACTTAAAGATTGATATTGTAGAATCATTTAAACTATGTTTGAAATATTTTTGAAAGATTTTATTTTTTCTCAAAAATGGCAGTTCTTTGGTCAAAAAAACATCTCAGAGACTAGTTGGGAAAAATCTTCTTATTTGAAATCCAGGAGTTCAAATAGGGTTCTAACACCACAGAATTTAAAGATTGATATTGTAGAGTAATTTTAACTATGTTTGGAACATTTTTGAAACATTTTATTTTTTCTCAAAAATGGCAGTTCTTTGGTCAAAAAAACATCTCAGAGACTAGTTGGGAAAAATCTTCTCATTTGAAATCCCGGAGTTCAAATAGGGTTCTAATACCACAGAATTTAAAGATTGATATTGTAGAGTAATTTTAACTATGTTTGGAACATTTTTGAAAGGTTTCAGTTTTTGTCAAAAATGGTAGTTCTTTGGTCAAAAAAATCTCAAAGACAAGTTGGAAAACATCTTCTCAGTTGAAATCCAGTTGTCCAAATAGATTTCGACCGCCACAGAACTTGAAGATTGATATTGTCGAATCATTTAAACTATGTTTGAAATATTTTTGAAACATTTTATTTTTTCTCAAAATGGCAGTTCTTTGGTCAAAAAAACATCTCAGAGACTAGTTGGGAAAAATCTTCTCATTTGAAATCCCGGAGTTCAAATAGGGTTCTAACACCACAGAATTTAAAGATTGATATTGTAGAGTAATTTTAACTATGTTTGGAACATTTTTGAAAGGTTTCAGTTTTTGTCAAAAATGGCAGTTCTTTGGTCAAAAAAAATCTCAAAGACAAGTTGGAAAACATCTTCTCATTTGAAATCCAGTTGTCCAAATAGATTTCGAACGCCACAGAACTTGAAGATTGATATTGTAGAATCATTTAAACTATGTTTGAAATATTTTTGAAACATTTTATTTTTTCTCAAAAATGGCAGTTCTTTGGTCAAAAAACCATCTCAGAGACTAGTTGGGAAAAATCTTCTCATTTGAAATCCTGGAGTTCAAATAGGGTTCTAACACCACAGAATTTAAAGATTGATATTGTAGAGTAATTTTAACTATGTTTGGAACATTTTTGAAAGGTTTCAGTTTTTGTCAAAAATGGCAGTTCTTTGGTCAAAAAAAATCTCAAAGAGAAGTTGGAAAACATCTTCTCAGTTGAAATCCAGTTGTCCAAATAGATTTCGAACGCCACAGAACTTGAAGATTGATATTGTAGAATCATTTAAACTATGTTTGAAATTTTTTTGAAACATTTTATTTTTTCTCAAAATGGCAGTTCTTTGGTCAAAAAAAACATCTCAGAGACTAGTTGGGAAATATCTTCTCATTTGAAATCCAGGAATTCAAATAGGGTTCTAACACCACAGAATTTAAAGATTGATATTGTAGAGTAATTTTAACTATGTTTGGAACATTTTTGAAACATTTTATTTTTTCTCAAAAATGGCAGTTCTTTGGTCAAAAAAACATCTCAGAGACTAGTTGGGAAAAATCTTCTCATTTGAAATCCCGGAGTTCAAATAGGGTTCTAATACCACAGAATTTAAAGATTGATATTGTAGAGTAATTTTAACTATGTTTGGAACATTTTTGAAAGGTTTCAGTTTTTGTCAAAAATGGTAGTTCTTTGGTCAAAAAAATCTCAAAGACAAGTTGGAAAACATCTTCTCAGTTGAAATCCAGTTGTCCAAATAGATTTCGAACGCCACAGAACTTGAAGATTGATATTGTCGAATCATTTAAACTATGTTTGAAATATTTTTGAAACATTTTATTTTTTCTCAAAATGGCAGTTCTTTGGTCAAAAAAACATCTCAGAGACTAGTTGGGAAAAATCTTCTCATTTGAAATCCCGGAGTTCAAATAGGGTTCTAACACCACAGAATTTAAAGATTGATATTGTAGAGTAATTTTAACTATGTTTGGAACATTTTTGAAAGGTTTCAGTTTTTGTCAAAAATGGCAGTTCTTTGGTCAAAAAAAATCTCAAAGACAAGTTGGAAAACATCTTCTCATTTGAAATCCAGTTGTCCAAATAGATTTCGAACGCCACAGAACTTGAAGATTGATATTGTAGAATCATTTAAACTATGTTTGAAATATTTTTGAAACATTTTATTTTTTCTCAAAAATGGCAGTTCTTTGGTCAAAAAACCATCTCAGAGACTAGTTGGGAAAAATCTTCTCATTTGAAATCCTGGAGTTCAAATAGGGTTCTAACACCACAGAATTTAAAGATTGATATTGTAGAGTAATTTTAACTATGTTTGGAACATTTTTGAAAGGTTTCAGTTTTTGTCAAAAATGGCAGTTCTTTGGTCAAAAAAAATCTCAAAGACAAGTTGGAAAACATCTTCTCAGTTGAAATCCAGTTGTCCAAATAGATTTCGAACGCCACAGAACTTGAAGATTGATATTGTAGAATCATTTAAACTATGTTTGAAATATTTTTGAAACATTTTATTTTTTCTCAAAAATGGCAGTTCTTTGGTCAAAAAAACATCTCAGAGACTAGTTGGGAAAAATCTTCTTATTTGAAATCCAGGAGTTCAGATAGGGTTCTAACACCACAGAATTTAAAGATTGATATTGTAGAATCATTTAAACTATGTTTGAAATTTTTTTGAAACATTTTATTTTTTCTCAAAATGGCAGTTCTTTGGTCAAAAAAACATCTCAGAGACTAGTTGGGAAATATCTTCTCATTTGAAGTCCAGGAGTTCAAATAGGGTTCTAACACCACAGAATTTAAAGATTGATATTGTAGAGTAATTTTTACTATGTTTGGAACATTTTTGAAACATTTTATTTTTTCTCAAAAATGGCAGTTCTTTGGTCAAAAAAACATCTCAGAGACTAGTTGGGAAATATCTTCTCACTTGAAATCCAGGAGTTCAAAAAGGGTTCTAACACCACAGAATTTAAAGATTGATATTGTAGAGTAATTTTAACTATGTTTGGAACATTTTTGAAAGGTTTCATTTTTTGTCAAAAATGGCAGTTCTTTGGTCAAAAAAAATCTCAAAGACAAGTTGGAAAACATCTTCTCATTTGAAATCCAGTTGTCCAAATAGATTTCGAACGCCACAGAACTTGAAGATTGATATTGTAGAATCATTTAAACTATGTTTGAAATATTTTTGAAACATTTTATTTTTTCTCAAAAATGGCAGTTCTTTAGGTCAAAAAAACATCTCAGAGACTAGTTGGGAAAAATCTTCTCATTTGAAATCCCGGAGTTCAAATAGGGTTCTAACACCACAGAATTTAAAGATTGATATTGTAGAGTAATTTTAACTATGTTTGGAACATTTTTGAAAGGTTTCAGTTTTTGTCAAAAATGGCAGTTCTTTGGTCAAAAAAAATCTCAAATACAAGTTGGAAAACATCTTCTCATTTGAAATCCAGTTGTCCAAATAGATTTCGAACGCCACAGAACTTGAAGATTGATATTGTAGAATCATTTAAACTATGTTTGAAATATTTTTATAAGATTTAATTTTTTCTCAAAAATGACAGTTCTTTGGTCAAAAAAACATCTCAGAGACTAGTTGGGAAATATCTTCTCATTTGAAATCCAGGAATTCAAATAGGGTTCTAACACCACAGAATTTAAAGATTGATATTGTAGAGTAATTTTAACTATGTTTGGAACATATTTGAAACATTTTATTTTTTCTCAAAAATGGCAGTTCTTTGGTCAAAAAAAATCTCAGAGACTAGTTGGGAAAAATCTTCTCATTTGAAATCCCGGAGTTCAAATAGGGTTCTAACACCACAGAATTTAAAGATTGATATTGTAGAGTAATTTTAACTATGTTTGGAACATTTTTGAAAGGTTTCAGTTTTTGTCAAAAATGGCAGTTCTTTGGTCAAAAAAAATCTCAAAGACAAGTTGGAAAACATCTTCTCATTTGAAATCCAGTTGTCCAAATAGATTTCGAACGCCACAGAACTTGAAGATTGATATTGTAGAATCATTTAAACTATGTTTGAAATATTTTTGAAACATTTTATTTTTTCTCAAAAATGGCACTTCTTTAGTCAAAAAAACATCTCAGAGACTAGTTGGGAAAAATCTTCTCATTTGAAATCCCAGAGTTCAAATAGGGTTCTAACACCACAGAATTTAAAGATTGATATTGTACAGTAATTTTAACTATGTTTGGAACATTTTTGAAAGGTTTCAGTTTTTGTCAAAAATGGCAGTTCTTTGGTCAAAAAAAATCTCAAAGACAAGTTGGAAAACATCTTCTCATTTGAAATCCAGTTGTCCAAATAGATTTCGAACGCCACAGAACTTGAAGATTGATATTGTAGAATCATTTAAACTATGTTTGAAATATTTTTGAAAGATTTAATTGTTTCTCAAAAATGACAGTTCTTTGGTCAAAAAAACATCTCAGAGACTAGTTGGGAAAAATCTTCTCATTTGAAATCCCAGAGTTCAAATAGGGTTCTAACACCACAGAATTTAAAGATTGATATTGTATAGTAATTTTAACTGTTTGGAACATTTTTTAAAGGTTTCAGTTTTTGTCAAAAATGGCAGTTCTTTGGTCAAAAAAAATCTCAAAGACAAGTTGGAAAACATCTTCTCATTTGAAATCCAGTTGTCCAAATAGATTTCGAACGCCACAGAACTTGAAGTTTGATATTGTAGAATCATTTAAACTATGTTTGAAATATTTTTGAAACATTTTATTTTTTCTCAAAAATGGCAGTTCTTTGGTCAAAAAAACATCTCAGAGACTAGTTGGGAAAAATCTTCTCATTTGAATTCCCGGAGTTCAAATAGGGTTCTAACACCACAGAATTTAAAGATTGATATTGTAGAGTAATTTTAACTGTTTGGAACATTTTTGAAAGGTTTCAGTTTTTGTCAAAAATGGCAGTTCTTTGGTCAAAAAAAATCTCAAAGACAAGTTGGAAAACATCTTCTCATTTGAAATCCAGTTGTCCAAATAGATTTCGAACGCCACAGAACTTGAAGATTGATATTGTAGAATCATTTAAACTATGTTTGAAATATTTTTGAAACATTTTATTTTTTCTCAAAAATGGCAGTTCTTTGGTCAAAAAAACATCTCAGAGACTAGTTGGGAAAAATCTTCTCATTTGAAATCCCGGAGTTCAAATAGGGTTCTAACACCACAGAATTTAAAGATTGATATTGTAGAGTAATTTTAACTATGTTTGGAACATTTTTGAAAGGTTTCAGTTTTTGTCAAAAATGGTAGTTCTTTGGTCAAAAAAAATCTCAAAGACAAGTTGGAAAACATCTTCTCAGTTGAAATCCAGTTGTCCAAATAGATTTCGAACGCCACAGAACTTGAAGATTGATATTGTAGAATCATTTAAACTATGTTTGAAATATTTTTGAAACATTTTATTTTTTCTCAAAAATGGCAGTTCTTTGGTCAAAAAAACATCTCAGAGACTAGTTGGGAAAAATCTTCTTATTTGAAATCCAGGAGTTCAGATAGGGTTCTAACACCACATAATTTAAAGATTGATATTGTAGAATCATTTAAACTATGTTTGAAAATTTTTTGAAACATTTTATTTTTTCTCAAAATGGCAGTTCTTTGGTCAAAAAAACATCTCAGAGACTAGTTGGGAAATATCTTCTCATTTGAAATCCAGGAGTTCAAATAGGGTTCTAACACCACAGAATTTAAAGATTGATATTGTAGAGTAATTTTTACTATGTTTGGAACATTTTTGAAACATTTTAGTTTTTCTCAAAAATGGCAGTTCTTTGGTCAAAAAAACATCTCAGAGACTAGTTGGGAAATATCTTCTCACTTGAAATCCAGGAGTTCAAAAAGGGTTCTAACACCACAGAATTTAAAGATTGATATTGTAGAGTAATTTTAACTATGTTTGGAACATTTTTGAAAGGTTTCAGTTTTTGTCAAAAATGGCAGTTCTTTGGTCAAAAAAAATCTCAAATACAAGTTGGAAAACATCTTCTCATTTGAAATCCAGTTGTCCAAATAGATTTCGAACGCCACAGAACTTGAAGATTGATATTGTAGAATCATTTAAACTATGTTTGAAATATTTTTATAAGATTTAATTTTTTCTCAAAAATGACAGTTCTTTGGTCAAAAAAACATCTCAGAGACTAGTTGGGAAATATCTTCTCATTTGAAATCCAGGAATTCAAATAGGGTTCTAACACCACAGAATTTAAAGATTGATATTGTAGAGTAATTTTAACTATGTTTGGAACATATTTGAAACATTTTATTTTTTCTCAAAAATGGCAGTTCTTTGGTCAAAAAAACATCTCAGAGACTAGTTGGGAAAAATCTTCTCATTTGAAATCCCGGAGTTCAAATAGGGTTCTAACACCACAGAATTTAAAGATTGATATTGTAGAGTAATTTTAACTATGTTTGGAACATTTTTGAAAGGTTTCAGTTTTTGTCAAAAATGGCAGTTCTTTGGTCAAAAAAAATCTCAAAGACAAGTTGGAAAACATCTTCTCATTTGAAATCCAGTTGTCCAAATAGATTTCGAACGCCACAGAACTTGAAGATTGATATTGTAGAATCATTTAAACTATGTTTGAAATATTTTTGAAACATTTTATTTTTTCTCAAAAATGGCAGTTCTTTGGTCAAAAAAACATCTCAGAGACTAGTTGGGAAATATCTTCTCATTTGAAATCCAGGAATTCAAATAGGGTTCTAACACCACAGAATTTGAAGATTGATATTGTAGAGTAATTTTAACTATGTTTGGAACATTTTTGAAAGGTTTCAGTTTTTGTCAAAAATGGCAGTTCTTTGGTCAAAAAAAATCTCAAAGACAAGTTGGAAAACATCTTCTCAGTTGAAATCCAGTTGTCCAAATAGATTTCGAACGCCACAGAACTTGAAGATTGATATTGTAGAATCATTTAAACTATGTTTGAAATATTTTTGAAAGATTTAATTTTTTCTCAAAAATGACAGTTCTTTGGTCAAAAAAACATCTCAGAGACTAGTTGGGAAAAATCTTCTCATTTGAAATCCAGGAGTTCAAATAGGGTTCTAACACCACAGAATTTAAAGATTGATATTGTAGAGTAATTTTAACTATGTTTGGAACATTTTTGAAAGGTTTCAGTTTTTGTCAAAAATGGCAGTTCTTTGGTCAAAAAAATTCTCAAAGACAAGTTGGAAAACATATTCTCAGTTGAAATCCAGTTTCCAAATAGATTTCTAACGCCACAGAACTTGAAGATTGATATTGTAGAATCATTTAAACTATGTTTGAAATATTTTTGAAAGATTTAATTTTTTCTCAAAAATGACAGTTCTTTGGTCAAAAAAACATCTCAGAGACTACACTGGAGACACACTTTATTCGAGCTTGGCTAGTCCCACGAATTCAGGTATACCCGGGTGTATTGAGGTTTGTGACTGTTTTCTGCCCGAGTGCATTGGGTTATTTTCCAGGCAGGGATTGAAGCATTTTATTCCCGCTGGCTGCAATACTGCACAGTATATATATATATACTGCATTTCAATTCATGAATTTATGCCATCTGGTAGACACGCGAAGCATTGCAGCCTATTAAATCCTAATCATTATCATTTAACAGATCAGCCGCCCGTCAGCCAGGCATGAACCCAGGCTGGGAACAGGTTTGGCTGTGAGCCCTGCCTCTCTTAGAGATTTGAGGACCACTTTCAGCCTATTTAGATGGGCCCGTCAGTGTTTACTATAAATGACAATTTCATCTAAGTAGACTGCGGCATAAGCCCTATGTGGTCCCAGCACTTTATCCATGAGTCTTTGAAATGTGGCTGGGGCTCCATGCAGTCCAAATGGCATTGTCACAAACTGGTATAAACCCATGGGAGTGGCAAAGGTTGTTTTGCACTTGGACTTTTCCTCTAAAGGTATTTGCCAGTATCCTTTTGTTAAGTCCAGCGTGGATATATATTCCGCGTTACCAAGGGCGTCAATTAACTCGTCCACCCTTGGCATTGGATATGCGTCAAACTTGGATACCGCATTGACCTTTCGTAGGTCCACACAAAATCTTACCTTCCCATCGGGTTTAGGGACCATAACTAGTTGACTACACTACTCACTGCATGATTCCTCAATCACTCCTAAGTGAAACATTTCTTGTACCTCCTTCTCTACCAGGGCCCTACGACTTTCAGGCAACCTATAAGGATGGGAAAGTACTTTTACCCCAGGTGCTGTCTCGATTACATGCGAAATTAAATTAGTTTGCCCTGGCAAATCAGAAAAAACATCATGGAATTGTGTAATTATTTCTAACAAGTCCCCTTTTTGAACAGAGGACAACTGTCTACCCATTGGGATTTTATCGTCACCCACGATGTTCTCCCGTGGGGGCTGAGGACCCAAGCCCATTTCCTCCTCCACCGGGTGGATGAATAGAGACTGCTGCATCTTCCAGGGTTTCAGCAAGTTCAAATGGTAAATTTGTTTACCCTTCCTGGACCCTGGTTGAGCGATCTCGTAATCCACATCACGGCGGAGTACTTCGAATGGGCCCTGCCATTTGGCTAGGAGTTTGCTCTCACAACTGGGTAACAACAACTGGGTAACAACAACATCACCTGATCTCCTGGGTGAAACACTCTCATACGAGCATTTTGATTGTAATGTCTCTCCTGACTGTCCTTGGCTGATCTAAGATTCTCCCTAGCAAAATGCCCGACCACATCTAGGAACTTCCTAAGGTCCAATACATATTGCAGGGTATTCTTAGAAGGGGACCGCTGTTCCTCCCAGGACTCCTTTAGGAGGTCTAGGATACCCTGGGGTTGGCAGCCATACAGCAGTTCAAATGGAGAGAATCCCGTAGAGGCCTGGGGAACTTCCCGCACTGCAAACAGCAGAAAAGGGAGAAGTTCATCCCAGGCTCTCTTCTCTGAATCTTCAAATTTCCTCAGCATCCCTTTTAGAGTTTGGTTAAATCTTTCCACCAATCTGTCAGTCAGTGGATGGTAGACCAATGTCTGAACAGACTTGACCTCTAGTAATTTTAAGACATCCTGCATCAGTTTGTACCTTGGTCTGTCAACACAACCTGGGGAAGTCCAACCCGTGAGAACAGCTCCAACAACTTGTTGGCTACTTGCTTCGCCGTTGCTGTTCTCAGGGGGAACGCCTCAGGATATCTTGTTGCATAGTCAACTATTACAAGAATAAACCTGTGTCCTTTCGCAGAAGGTTTTAGAGGTCCTATGAAGTCTACCCCAATCCTCTCAAAGGGAACTGACACCAAGGGTAGAGGAACCAAAGGGGCTTGTTTTTGTCCCTTCGGACTAGTTAGCTGGCACTCCGGATATGCCGCACATAAATTAGCATAATATCACTATGCATCCCTGGCCAATAGAATCGGGACGAAATACGGTCCAATGTTTTATCCCTGCCAAGGTGACCATCCCAAGGGACAGTATGGGCTATAGTGAACACAGATTTAACAACCGCCTTGGGAACCAATATCTGTCTGGTGACCTCCCCTGTTTGTGTCTGCCTATTCACCCTATACAGGATATCATTTGATAATTCAAAATGGGGGAATACTATCACCCCCTGTGCATTCAATATCTGCTCATCAATTTTTACCACCTTATCATTCTGTCAAGCAAGGATTGGGTCTTCCCTTTGCCTCTGGCGACAATCAGGGAGGTATGTCTGGTAAATCTCCAGGGCCCATATCCCCCTCCCTCTGGCCATCCCCAGCCATCACTTGTGACTTCTGGCTACTAGAATCATCACTTTGAGACCCAGATTTCTGCAATCAGTCCTGTTTGTCAGAGCGTCTTTGCTTCCGAGTCTTTGGAACCCGGTGTCTACTGGGAAAAAGGTCTGCCGAGAAGGGGAACAGTTTGCCAGGGTTCTTATGAGCTATAGAATAAGGCTCCTCGTGAGAGACTGGAGCCATTAGGTCTGAAAAGAAAGGCCAGTCCCGGCCGAGCACAACTGGGGCAGGGAGCCAAGGAGTGACTCCTACTTCGAAGTAGGCCTCCTGACCTTTTACCTGTAGCCGGATTTTGGCCGTCGGATACCATTTTACATCGCCGTGTATACATTCTATACTCCATGGAGAATCAAAAGAACACACGTTAGGCGGTAACAGTTCCTGGAAGACCAGCGTTTTCCCAGAGCCCGAATCTACAAGGGCCTGGACGTTTTTTCCCCCAACCTGGGCTGGAAGTAGCCAGGGCTTGTAATTTTCTCCAGTGAAGGCCGAGGCGACGGTCCTGCTGAATGAACAATCCATCTGTGTACAGTCCACATGCCGGTGGCCTTGTTCTCCGCAGGCGGAACATGAAGAGGGTTCCCTCGCAGGAGGGGGCCATGGATAGCGCTCCGCTGGACCGGATACTGGAGACCAGGCATCTGGTGGGTCCTGTGGGCGACGTCCTCGGAGTTCCTCTCATTTGGCGATAAGCCGACATCAGGAAGGGGATGACAGTCTCGGCGGTGCCCGGCGTTTTGACTTCTTCCTTGTTGGAAGGACTGATCCTTTCGTGGCACTTGGCGGTTGCGCATGGAGGGCCGTAGTTTCCCCGTTGTTCCAATCTCCCCCTTTGGGTCTCCGCAAGTGCTGGTGAAGTTGGATCTGTCGGGTCCAGGGCACTCGCCTGATCCTCGGCCCCAAGGAAGTTCTCAACGAGTCGGACCGCCAAAGCTAGGGTTTCAGCAGCATGGCGTTTTACCCATGAGCGTGCGGAAGGGGGTATTATCTATAGGAATTGTTCCAACACCACTTGCTCAAGAATTGCCTCCTTAGTGCGCTCCTCGGGTTGTATCCAGCGAGTACACAAGTCCAATAACCGCTGAGCGAGGACCCGGGTCTCATCTTAGCAGTGTACTTCAGGTTCCGGAACTGCTGCCGATAGGTCTCTGGGGTCAGACCTAAGCGATCCAGTATGGCGGCTTTTACTTGTTGGTAGTCCATTGCCTGATCTGCTGGGAGGCCCTGATATGAGGCTTGTGCTTCTCCTATGAGGAGCGGGGCCAAAGCAGTTGCCCAGCGATCTGCAGCCCAGCCCTGAGCTTTGGCAACCCTTCCAAATGTCAGTAGAAAAGCCTCTGGATCCACGTTCGGAGCCATTTTCCTCTGGAGGACCGGTGGTTTGTTCGCAAGTTCTGGACTGGCAGACCGCTAGAATTGGGTCAGCAGCTTGGCCATCCGCTCATCCTGTACTGCCTGCTGCTGGGTTAGGAGCTGGATTTGCTGCTGCAATAGTAGTTGGGCCTGCTCCTGAATTAAGAGTTCCTGCTGTTTGGTCTACTCCTGCATTAATAGTCCCTGCTGTCTGGTCTGCTCGCACAGAAACTCTTTTAAAAATTCTTCCACTTTTTCTCATTTTTGTGTGTGTGTGGCCCTTCAACTGCAGGGGCCTCTCAAAATCCCGGCACTTCTGACACCATATGTTGCAGGGTACATGCAACCACACACGCGGGTTCTCTTGATAAGGCTTCTTTATTGAGCCTTAAAAATATACAGCACACAAAAAACAAACTAGCTTCTCTTCAGCATACAAAAACAAAATAGCTTCTCTTCAGCATAGAAAACAAGGCAGCTTCTCTTCAGCATGCAGGACACAGACAGTTCATCACACGTACTTTGAAAACAGACCTTATAGCAGTAATCTCTTCAGCCTTTCAGTCCTGTCTCCTGACCAGCTATCTTGCATGTGTGTACAGCCTGGGGGTTTTAAAACACCTTGATTATGCAGCTGGGGTCAGACTAATTAAGCAGCCCTTCTCAACTGAAACTTAACCTCGTCATTGCTGCACTGCAAGCCTAAACATAGGTTTTCCAGATATATAGCTGGTGACGTTCATTTACCCTGTCACACAGTCATAAATCTCTGGGCCAATACAATGTTTTTTGTCCGTATAAAGGGGACATTAATCAGCACGCAAGATACACTCCTGAAGAAGCGTGAATAATGCAAAACGTATAGATGGATCTAGTTATTAAAACGTATGACGCTGTGAGATCACACATCAGGAACTGTGCCTTTTCCTCCCCCCCCCCCACCCTGTGCTGTGTGAAAGTGCTGCTCTAGCTACTGTAGGCAGCTGCTCTCGCGAGATTTGCAGTGTGCTCTGGCTAGTATGGCCCGGCTGCTTTTGGTCAGGTGGCCAATTGAGGATCCGGTAGGAGCTAACCTACTGTAGGAGGTGCACCTTGGGTCCCGCTGTAACATCTACCAGTGGTGCGGTGGAGCACGTCATCTGCGTTATTTTACTCAATGTACGTTTTTATGTACTACAATTTATATGTTATTAAGGGATGTTCCTAACACAGACTTTTCTCTGCGCTCCTCTCTTTTTTATTGTGTGACTG
Organism: Ascaphus truei; assembly: GCF_040206685.1. Classification (NCBI taxonomy): domain Eukaryota; kingdom Metazoa; phylum Chordata; class Amphibia; order Anura; family Ascaphidae; genus Ascaphus; species Ascaphus truei. The sequence goes on from NW_027457029.1 coordinate 141,095, forward strand.
CTTTGCCCCAGTGGATCACGGGAGAGATTTGGAGCAGCGGGAAACACTGTAACCACAAAGAACCAGGAAGCTCCTGATCAGCGCGGTCTCAAATAACTTTCTTAGACTAAAGTACAAATCACACAAATAATGAAAAGGAAACATATTCAAACTAGAGTTGTTTTATTTCATTTGTAAATTGATTCGTTTTTACACTTTATCAATATTCTCACTTTGCAGATCACAACGGAGGATAAATATGTTACATTGTGGCTAAAAGTCACAAACGGAAAGTATTTTGGCTTACAGGACTGCAATAATAGAGCACCAAAAATATTACAATTTAAACTGAATGGAAATCAACAGTTTATTAAACACCTGAACAGGCGAACCCAAAATTAGAGGTGGAAAAGGAATGGGATTTCACAGCTTGAGCGTAGTACAAACAATGGCAGCAAACAGCCAGCAATTTATAGAACTAAAATAATGAACAGAGGAGCAGAAAGAATATAATTGGGATGTTTCAAAACTGTTGATTTATTTCCGTCCTTCAAGCTTTAACTGAAAGAAAAAGAGAGAGTTAATGTTTCATTGACATACAATGTAATATCCAATTCACAGATAGGTATTTCAATATTTTAATCTGTCCCTCGTGTACAAATAAACAATTGAACTGATGAAGAAATTCTTCTAATGAAAACATTTAGTAGGCCTAATGTATGAACTCACTGGAATTACATACACTGAGTGGAAATGTATAGAGATATCTGATATAGCACATACAAATATACCAGTTTATATTAGAAGGTTGGAATGGTAGGTAATTCTGTGGCTTTGTATAGAACACAGATAGTTGCAGAATAATGGGAGGAATGTATTTCCAAGAAATGCTGATTTCGTATAGACACAGTTGAGTTTTATTTGTTTACAAAATGTTTTAACAGGAAGTACACCGTACATTGAGAGTTACCTCTCGTTTTCAAGTATGTCAGGGCATAGAGTCATGATGACAAATACATGGTTACAAATACATAGTTACATTAAGTGAATCTAGTTCTTTGAGCATTTCGCAGTGATGTGTGTTGTAGTGATGTGTGATGTGAGTTGTAGTCAAAGCGGCATATTGAATAGTAGAGGGTATCAATTTTTCTAAGGTGAGTTTGTTTGTTTTTTGCCATATACTACTTTATGTCCTCATAGTCTAAAATTGGCATTAGCATCTGCTGTGCAATACGCTTTCTGACCAGCAGACTTAGGGAGGATTTGTTCCTATAAACTACACCTAGTTTGGCATAGCTTTTGGATGTCATGGTATCAATGTGCATCCCAAATGTTAAATGTGAGTCAAACCATCAGCCCAAATATTTAAAGCTAGTAATGGGCTAGGATGGTATTAGCATTGGTTCTGATCTGAAGCTCATTCATTGGAAGCTTTAGAAATGTAGCCTTGGTACCAAATACCATTGTTACAGTCTTGTCAGTGTTTAAAAACCGTTTGTTTTGGGAAGTCCAATTTTTAAGTCTCAAAAAGTCAGATTGAAGTATGTGTCCAAGATTGGAGAGTCTTGGGCTGTGTGCATATAACATTGTGTCATTCGCATACACATGTATTAAAGCTCACTTAAAAGCTGTAGGAAGATCATTGATGAAAACTACTGAAAAGTGTAGGGGCCCCAGAACAGAGCTTTTCGGCACAACGCAGGTGTTATCCAAGGGGTTGGAGTTAGAGCCCGAGATAGACACATGTTGGGATCTACCTGATAGGTAGGAATGAAACCAGTTTAAAGACTCATGTCAGAGCTTAGCCGCAGTGCGAGATGCGCCAGGACAGTGATTTCCCCCGGCGGACCTTACACTGGCCCTCCCCCTTATCCACATACAGTATATCGAGCCAATCTAAAACAGCATACTCCACAGTGCTTAATTTCCCCCCAAGCCCACCTCGTTTGAAATCCTAGTTGTCAAAATCTGCCTCCCCTTTTCTAAGCCTGTTCTTATTGCTGGCATCTACCGCCCCCAAAACTACAATCCCTGACTGATATCATCCAGGTTCTTGGCTTAATTTCCTTTCTGCATGAGAAGAGTGAGCTGTTAGTTCTTGGGGATTTCAATAACAATGGGCTTGTGTAACGGTTATGCTCACCACAAACCTGGACCGGACCGCAGGGCTGAGGTGGGGATAGATATACACCGACCTTAGACCACAAAGCCGGATCCGTGTTGCGAATTCCGTGGTCAAACGTAGCCGGGTCAGGACTGCCGAAGGCAGGGTAATCGGTAGACAAACAGTGTGATAAATATATATAAAGAGCTACCAAATTCCTACTTACAAACACAGTAGGAAAAGGAGCATAAGTGCCAGTCTGGAAATATAGTATATCCCGGTCTGGAGGTATGGTATATAGGTCAGCAATCTCAAAGAGAAGAGAGAACAACCATAGTGCAGATAAAAAATAACAGGTTTATTAATCAAAAAATGACAAATGGAGGCTTACGGCAGTCAGAGAATAACAGGCATTGGAACAGCTAGGTCTTTACAGCGTCGCAGCTTTCCTCGCTTGGTACACACTGTAACCACTGCCGGATACGTCACTTCTGGATCGCGACGTCATGGTCACCGGAACACAGGATACCGGAACGCAGGGTGCTGCCAAGGAACCCACTGCTACTCTCCCCCTCCAAGATGGCTGACAAGCCGGACTCTACGCGTTTCGACGTAATGACGTCTTCATCAGGAGTGGCTAATTGGTGTTCACAGCTAAGTATATATACCTAATCCCTAACTGTGATTGGTGCAAAACGGCGCATACACTAATTATGTTGTAAACATGTATTACTGGTGTATATACCGGAACTTTATGTTAACATGTACACCAAATGTAACAAAAGATCGATAATTCTATAATGTATATAACAAGCATGATATAATATCTATACAAATATATTTCTCATTGTAAGTTAACTGCATACATTAAACTAATAAAAAATAATTAAAAAGTATATATATATACACTGCCAGTATATACTTCAAAATTAGTACTGACATTTAAATCAATTATAGTGCACACTGGCATACAAAACATGCTACTTATATTACCTATATATATATATATATAGTCCATAGCATATTTAAACTGCATGCTAGTGATAATGTTGCCCCCACACAACATGATCACAGCATACAGTAATATTTATAAGACAATATTCTACACGACGATTGTTGATACCTAATAATCATATAAGAGAACGTAAAAAAGACATATTAAATATACAGTACATCTAAATATACATAAATACCATAAAAAAATTTTTTATATAAAAACTGATTTTAAAAGCATTTGTAATTAAAAAATTTATAATAAATTTAAAATTAATTTAAAAAGGAAAGTTAAAGTGCTCACTTTACAGAAAAACTTTTATATCAAGTTCAGCATTTAGGCCATCTGGGACTAGCGTTTTAAGTGTAAATATCGAAAAGGATTCTCTTTTAGTTAATGCTACATCCCTGTCTCCCCCTCTCCAATGGGGGAGAACATGTTCTATGGCACTAAATTTAAAACCTGATATATCACCATGATGTTTAATTATAAAATGTTCAGATAAAAGATGAGTTAAAACTTTACGCCTTATGTTGCCAATGTGTTCTAATATTCTGATGTTCATTTGTCTCTTAGTTTTACCAACATATTGTAACCCACATAGGCACTCGATGAGGTACATGATGTGGTTACTTCTACATGTAATATGTTTATTAATAATATTTTTTTTCTTCGTTACATTTGAGACAAATTCATGTTTATCACTTGCTCGATGAACACAGGCCTTACATGTGGTGCAGCCAAAAAAACCTTAAATACTAGGCAACCATCTATTAATTGTTAAGTTATTTTTGGGCAATGCACTGGGTGCCAATTTATCTTTTAATGTTTTAGCCCTTTTGAATATAACAACTGGCTTGTCAGGAACCATAGCTCCAATTAGCTCATCATTCTTGACTATATGCCAGTATTTATTTACAATACTGTATTAACAATTTTTCCAGGTTCTCTATTGTAATTTGTAATGAAAGAAAAATTAAAATCCTTCTTGTTTTGTTTTTTGGGTGCATCTTTTAGTATATCATCCCTATTTAGGTTTTCCACTTTCTATATTGCTGACTGAACTATTTGTTTATTGTAATTTTTCTTGTAGAATCAGTCTTCAAGAAATTTAGTTTGGATCTTAAAATTCATATCGTCAGTGCAATTTCTTTTCATTCTTCTAAATTGCCCACATGGCACATTCCGAAGCCAACTTGGATGATGGCAACTTGTTTGTAGTATATAATTATTTTTATCAACATCTTTGAAATGTGTCATAGGGCGCTATGCACTAAGCAGTGATAAGTCATTTTAAGAGCGCAAAGTGCTCTTAGAACGTGAAGTTCCGCCGAGCGCTATGCACTAAGCCGCGCAAACAGGCACTTTGCGCTCTAAAACGGGCTTTTTCTTGAAAATTTTCTTCTTTTTTCATTCTTTACTCACCTTCTTCTATCTTCATCTGTAACCATTTCTTCATCTTCTCTATCTTCTTTCTTCCGACTTTATTTTTTTGACATGACGTCACTTAAAGGGAATGATGCCAGCCAATCAGAATGGCTGTGCTTCATTTGCCTTTAAGATGACATCACGAAGCCGGCGTCACATGGTATTTCAGCCAATCAGATCGTGGGAACCAATTCCACACTCTGATAAGCTGAAATACCATGTGACGCCGGCCATCTTGGATTTCGTGACGTCATCTTAAAGGCAAATGAAGCACAGCCATTCTGATTGGCTGGCATCATTACCTTTAAGTGACGTCATGTAAAAAAAAAAAAAAAAAGTCGGAATATGGTTTTAACAGCCAATCAGGTGGCTGTTAACCATTTTGAGGCTAAATGTGACGTCACAAGCCATATTTAAGGCAGTGATGCCTCATTTGAGCCCAAGAAGATGACGGGACAACATCGGTTGGGATTTAACATGGGGTATTTTGGATTGACAGATGAAGAAAGAAGATAAAGAAGATGAAGAAATGGTTACAGATGAAGATAGAAGGTGAGTAAAGAAAGAAAAAAGAAGATTGGGGTACCTGAGCCGGATCTTCATGGCGGATGGCATCGGATGCTGTTGGAGGCCTTCAAGGTACGTGAGCTTCCTGTTACCCCGGGAATCGGAGGGCCACTGCTTCTAATGGTAAGTAATATATTGAATGTTTGTAAATGTCTCTTTTTACAGGTTTTTTCATTGGATGTGATTTTTGATTTTTTGGGGGAGGCACATTGACTGACAATATATTAATCTGTACCACTTTAGGGTACATATGAATACATTATTATGACAATATTTGGGAGGCATTTCTGGCTTGGTATTGCTGTTGGTTTTTTTATGTCAGTTTCTTATGTGGATGTCATTGTTTGTTTTTTTTCATGCTTAATGCTAATAAAAGGTTTGCGATTAGTGTTCGCTTGTAGTTAATGTTGTATTATGTTAGCTAATGTGTTTTATGGTTCTTTCTGAGATTGTTTGAATTTATTTCTTTGTCTTTTAATGTTTACATTTATTAATGTTGTTGTAATTAATTGGTTTGATTGGTTAGTGTTACTATTCATTTTGAGTTGGTTTAGGAATTAATTGGTTTCATTGGTTAATGGTTTAATTAATTCATTGTTGATGTTGTTATTGCTTGTATTCATTGGATTAGCTGGCTGCTGTTTTTATAGACTTTATTTAGGTATGCTAATGCAGTGTTTAATAATGGGCAAATAAACTATTATCCATATCTGGATAATAGTTATTTTGCACATTATTGTACTGTATGTGTTAGGGCGGAGGGGGATAGGGGGGTCGTGTATTGATGTTTGTTAATTCTTTTTTTAATATACATTTTAATTATAGTGTAGATGTGCAGGGGGTCTCCGGAGCTGACCCGTGTTGGTTTCAGGTCCAAGGACCCCCTACTTCAGGAGATACAGGCCCCATTATGGAGTGTCGGTATCCCCTGCACTTTCAAGCGTCCGCGTCACGTGACCGGGACATTGAAATTCTGCAGGGGATACCGGCACCCCATAACGGGGCCTGTATCTCCTGAAGTAGGGGGTCCTCGGATCTGAAACCAAAGCTTTTCAGCTCCGGAGACCCCCTGCTCATGTACACTATAATTAAAATGTATTTATTTATTGTACGATCGCCTGTAAAAGCCTTGCATGAAGATGGCAAATCTCCATGCAAATGTTACAAGCGGCTTTTTTTTCTATCAGCTTGCGTACGGAAAGGTTAAGAATGCTAGCAGGGGGGAAAATACATTGCACGCACGATAAGCCAGTTTTGGGCACGTCTGATAAAAAATGGGCTGAGGGCCTTAGTGAATCACGCCGCCGGCTTCATTTTTTATCGGACGTGCTAATTTGTTTCAGGCCGGCGCGAAAGCTCGGAGCTTAGTGCATAGCCCCCATTGTTTTAATAGTACCTTCTTCGACATAAATTGCCAGATCAAGGAAATTTATTCTGTTTTTGCTATATTCACAGGTAAAATTGAGATTCAGATTATTATCATTAATGTAAGAAATAAACTTTAAAAGACTCTCCTCATCTCCCCTCCAAATAAAAATGACGTCATCTATAAATCTCCGCCATGGGACCAAATTCGCCCCCAGCTCCGCAATTGACCAAATTTGGTCATCTTCCCATACTGACATGAAAAGGTTTGAGTAGCTGGGGGTGAATTTGCTACTCATGGCGGTTCCACATTTTTGCAACTAAAAATTGTTCTCAAACCAAAAATAGTTATGTTTTAATATAAAATGTTTACTGTCTAAAATAAAATTGGCTTGTTCATGAGTCATATTGGGATCTTTAGCTAGTATTTTGTCTATTGCTTCAGATCCCTGTTGGTGACTTATAGATGTATATAGGGACGTGACATCCCCTGTAACAAGATAAAAATCCTCCTCCCATATCTGTTCTTTAAGAGTCCTTATGATATCTGTTGTATCTCTGATGTATGATTTTTGGTTCTTGACATATTCTGGAAGAAAAATATCTACATAAGCTAATAGGTTCGAAGTAAGGGAATCGATCCCTGCTATGGTCGGTCTTCCCGGGGGGTTTGTGGGTCACTTATGCAGTTTGGGTAGGTAATAGAAGATGGGTAATATTGGATTTATTTTGTTTAAAAAATCAAATTCTTTGTCATCCAATATACCATCATCTCTACCTTTATTTAGAAGTACTTGTAGTTTTTTTTTATATTGAATTGTAGGATCTCTGGAAAGTTTACAATATGTTGTTGTGTCGCCTAGAATTCTTTCAGACTCCTTAATATAGTCTTCTCTATTTAATATAACTAACCTCCCCCTTTATCAACTGTTTCCCTATCTTCGGTTAATGCTTTTAGAGCTTCCCTTTCTGATTTTGAAAGATTATTATTAAATGAAGAATTGTTGGACGTTAATTTTTCAAAATCTTTTATGACTAGCTCAGAAAAAACTTCCAAGTTCCTACCCTTACAGTGTCCAGGATAGAACTTAGATGGCGTCTTAAAGCCAGAATGTATGATACGCTTTTTCATATCCGATTTAGAGAAACTTTTAGGATCTATTTTTAGATTATCATTAGTCCTAATTTCTACTTCTTTAGACTTAAAAAAAAGTTTCAAAGTTAGCTTTCGTAGAAAATTTTGAGCGTCAACAAACAGACCAAAATTATTTGGACCTGTAGTTGGTGCAAATTTCAATCCCTTGGAAATAATATCTTTCTCTGGCGGAGTTAAAATTCTAGTACTTAAATTAAAAATATTCTGTGTATCTCCTATTTTCTTGCTATTTTCTTTTTTTTCCTTTTCTTCTCTTTCCTCGTTTTCCTCGTTTCTTTCTCTCTTTTTGGTATACTTTTTGCCTAATGGGGGTTCCATCTCCCTCAATGGATAAAATCAGTTTGAGGACCCCCCTTCTCCTAAAAAATGATCACTTTTTTGTTGTTGAATATTTTGAGAAAATGTGTTCTTTTTCCTCCTCTCTAGTTGTAACTTTATGTGTATTACTGATTTCCTCATCTGAATCTTCACTATCACTTCTCTTCCTATTATCACTATATATATATATATATATATATTGTGACAAACGTCTTACTCCGGGGCTCCGCCGTCTGTCCGGGACTGTTAGAACAGAGTCTTTTAGGGTAGGTTAAATGACGAGGCGTCGTGCTGTTCCTTTAAACAGGCTATGCCTGGTTTATTCAGTCCCAGGAACTCAGACTGCCACAGTGCATATAACAGAAACACAAGCAAACAAAACCTGCTCACCTGAGCAATAACTTAACTTAGGTTTTCCCTGTCTCAGGGTTGGAGTGGCTTTTCCACTTCCAACAACAAAATAAGGAACTTTGCAGTTTTAGACAAAAAGGAAAAGAATGATTTAACCTGTTTGGGGAGAGGCTTTTCCCCTCTCTGCTTCCAGCAGCCTTCCCGCCTCCAGGCTCTTGGGGGAGAGGGGAGAGGAAACAGGAAATCAGTCTTAAGTACCTGATTTCTAACAAGCAGGACAGGTGACAGAAATCAGGCAGCAGACAAACTCTGGTCTGGATCGCTCATCCCTCAGTTCCAGCACTTGCCAAACTGTGGGATGGAGTGCATGTATTATGAGGCTGCACTTTTCAGCCTAAACAGGATAGAAACTGTTCAGTATCCTGGGAGCCCTATATATGGAATTTATTACCATCCCCTGGTTTCTGTCACATATCCTCCCCCCAGTTCAGACCTCGATGGATGAGCGACCATGGATATTAGGGAGTGCATCCTTGACAACCCGTCAGCATTGCCATGTTTGTGCCCTGACCTGTGTTCCACAGAAAATTTAAAGGGTTGTAGGCTTAGGAACCACCTGGTCACTCTAGCATTCTTCTCTCTGTTTTGACACATCCAGGTGAGGGGTGCATGAGCTGTGACCAACCGGAATTTTCTCCCCAACAGATAGTATTTGAACGTCTCTACAGCCCACTTTATTGCGAGAAACTCTCTCGACTATGGAGTAATTTTTCTCCTGGGGATTTAATGTTCTACTTAAATAAAGGATGGGGTGCTCCTCACCTTGAGACTCCTGGGAGAGTACCGCCCCCAGCCCTATCTCAGATGCGTCGGTTTGGACTACGAACTCTTTGGAGAAGTCAGGTGTGACCAACACTGGTTGGGCACAGAGAGCTTCTTTCAGGCTTCTAAAGGCCTGTTCGGTTTCAGGGGACCACTTTACCATTAGCGGCCCTCTTGCTTTTGTGAGGTTGGTTAGTGGGGTTGTCTTAGTTGCAAAATTGGGAATAAACCTTCTATAGTACCCAATTAATCCCAAAAAGGTCCTTACTTGTTTTTTTGTAACTGGCCTTGGCCAATTTTGTATCGCCTCTACTTTGAGTGTTTGGGGTTTGAGTAAACCTCTGCCAATAGAATACCCCAGATACTTGGCCTCCTCCAGACCAATAGTGCATTTAGCGGGGTTAGCAGTTAGTCCAGCAGACCGAACTGCGTCGAGCACAGCTTGGACCTTTGGAAGGTGGGATTGCCAATCTTCACTATGGATTACCACATCATCCAGGTAGGCAGCAACATACCGAGCATGTGGTTTTAAAATGTTATCCATCATTCTTTGGAATGTGGCGGGAGCTCCATGTAAGCCAAAAGGCAGCATCCTATACTGAAAGAGGCCGTCTGGGGTTGAGAAGGCTGTCTTTAATTTTGCCCTTTCTGTGAGGGGAACCTGCCAGTGCCCTTTTGTTAGGTCTAGGGTTGTGAGATATTGGGCTTTGCCCAGTCTCTCTACAAGTTCATCCACCCTGGGCATAGGATAAGTATCAAATTATGACACAGCGTTTAGTTTACGGTAGTCATTGCAAAACCATGTTGTACCGTCTGGCTTTGGGACTAAAACTATAGGGCTGACCCACCCACTTTGGGATTTCTCAATTACGCCTAGTTTTAGCATTTTTTAACCTCTAAACTTATAGCCTCTCTTTTGGCCTCTGGGATTCGGTACGGTTTAAGGTTAACTCGGACCCCCAGTTCAGAGACTAGGTCATGTTCAATTACGCTAGTTCTACCTGGCTGTGTAGAGAAGACTTCTTTGTTTCTTCTCACTAAATTCTGGACCTCTCGTTTCTGATGAACGGACAGGGTTTCAGCTATGCTAACCTCTGGGTCAGTTTCTTGATTCTCTGACGGACCTGGGGGTACTAGGGTTAACAAGACATCTCTATCTTTCCAGGGCTTAAGTAGGTTTATATGGTAAATTTGCTCAGGTTTCCTCCTACCTGGCTGTCTCACCTTATAATTTACTTCTCCCACTCTTTCCAAGACCTCATATGGCCCATGCCACTTAGCAAGGAATTTACTCTCTACGGTGAGAACCAGAACTAGTAGCCTATCACCTGGAAAAAAAATTCTGACCCTAGCACCCTTATTATATGTATTACTCTGTGCCTCTTGAGCTTTTTCCATGTGTTCCCTCACTATAGGTAGGACTGCAGCTATTCGGTCCTGCATTTGGGCAACATGCTCTATTACACTTCTGTAAGGGGTAACCTCGTGTTCCCAAGTCTCTTTGGCTATATCCAGTAAGCCCCTTGGGTGTCGGCCATACAATAGTTCAAACGGGGAGAAGCCTGTGGATGATTGGGGAACTTCCCTAATTGCAAATAACAGGTATGGTAACAAACAATCCCAGTTTTTCCCATCCTTATCGACCGCCCGGCGTAACATGCTCTTTAAGGTTTTATTGAACCGTTCCACTAAACCATCTGTTTGTGGATGATAGACTGAGGTTCTGAGATGCTTGATTTTTAGAAGTTTACATAACTCTTTTGTTACTTGGGACATAAGTGGTGTTCCCTGATCAGATAAGATCTCTTTAGGAATTCCGACCCGAGAAAACAGAACTATTAACTCTTTTGCTATATTTTTAGCAGAGGTGCTACGTAGGGGAACTGCCTCCGGATATCGGGTGGCATAATCTAATATTGCCAATATATGCAGACTTTATTAGGGGTCTTACTAGATCCATAGCAATCCGGTCAGATGGTACATTTATTATGGGAAGGGGTACCAATGGGCTACGGTACGCTTTGAACGGGGCGGTGATCTGACATTCTGGGCATGAGGAGCAATAATTTGTAATTTCTGCCAGAACCCCAGGCCAATAGAAGCTTCGGAGAACCTTTTCTTTTGTCTTTTCCACCCCTAGATGTCCCCCCAATGGGTGACTATGTGCGAGGTGTAATACTACATTACGGAATGTCCGTGGTACCAACAACTGTTTAGTTACAATTGATTTCCTTTTATCAACCCGATATACTAGGTCATTCTCTACCTCGAAGTAGGGGTAGGCAAGTGACCTATCTAGTTGGCCAGGAGTACTATTCTGGTCCCGTATATTCCCCCTTGCTTCTGCTAATGTGGGGTCTTCCCACTGGGCCTTCTTAAATCTCCCAGGACTGACCTCTAGGTCAGCGAGGGTCTTATCCTGTTCTGGGGTGGTAAGTGCCTGTTCAACATCTTGATTTGGGGTATTCCCTACCAAGGTAGCCGTAAGGGAGGGAATTTTACAGCACTCCTCCTTTTTCCCCTTCTTATTTGGGCCCTCGTCAACCTCTATTTCTGAAAAAGGGAAAGGATTTGTTTCTTCTGTTACTTCGTTATGGTCCGCTATTGAACTCTGGGCGCTATTCTGAGAGGAGGACCACGTTTTTAGAAATAGGGGCCGACTTTCCCCATTTAACACATCATGTGCCAGTTTGGGTACTATACCCACTTTGAAATCTACAGAACCAAACTCTGTTTCAATAAGAACATCAACAGTGGAATATTCGTGATTATCCCCATTTATACAACAAATTGCCACTCTTTGTGAACTGTTTACCTGTTTTTTCTCAATGGGCAACAGGTATTCGGACACTAGTGTGACCATACTCCCAGAGTCAAGAAGTGCCCGAACCCTCTTACCATTTATCTTTACAAATGCCCACAGATGGTTATTCAAGGGGTCCTCTGGGCTTGGGCCCATACATTGGGACCACAGCGAATAAGGTTCAACGCTGTTGCATTGCATTGGTTCAGCATTTAGTGATCAGACTTTCGCGGTGTGGCCCCTCTCATAACAATTTACACATGTAGGTACATAGTCTGTGTCCCACTTAGAGCCCTTTTTCAGCTCGCCATGTTGGCTGTTGCCCTTAGTGTGCGAGCCACTGTTGCTGGTGCTGTGTGAAGGCGGTCATCGCTCTTCAGCCACCCTTAACCCTGGTACCCTTTTACCGTCTCTGGAAGAGTCCTGGAACCTTGGGTAGTGGGGTTGCTCCACGATTATGGGTTGCGGGTGCTCTTCTGCTGCATTGTACCTTTCTACGAGGGCCACCAGTACGTCTGCATTGTGGGGGTCACTCTGACTGACCCAACGACGTAGGGCAGAGGGAAGTTTCCTCAAGAACTGGTCCATGACCAACGGTTCCACGATGTGGCTTGCTGAGTTGATCTCGGGTTGTAGCAACTTCCGAGCGAGGTGGATGAGGTCATACATCTGGCTTCGGGTGGCTTTCTCCAATGTGAAGGACCATGCGTGGAACCTTTGGGCACTAACAGCCGTGGTTACGCCGAGGCGGGCGAGGATCTCGAACTTCAATTTTGTATAGACGTTAGCTTCGGCTGGCTCTAGATCAAAGTAAGCCTTCTGGGGTTCGATGCTTAGGAAGGGAGCGATTAGACTGGCCCACTCCGCTTCTGGCCATCCCTCTCTCTGTGCCGTGCGTTCAAACGTGAGAAGATAGGTTTCCACATCATCCAAGGGCCCCATTTCTGAAGGTAGTGACTTGCCCTGGTCATTTTCGGGACTGGGGCTGCATCTGCCAGTGGAGTGTTACTGATAGTCCCCCTCAGGATCTCGAGTTCCTGCTGTAAGCCCTGGGTGAACCGTTGTTGCTCCTCTCACAGCAAGCGGTTTGTCTCTTACTGGTTTTCTTTCGCGATTTGCAGAGCTGCATTCGTCTGTTGCTGGTTTGCATTAGCATCTTGCAGGGCTGCATTCGTCTGTTGCTGGTTTGCATTAATCTCTTGCTGGGTTATTAACAGCCGTTGCTGGGTTTCATTCGCGTCTTTCTGGACAGCAACATTGCGTACCAGCGCACTCACCACGTCTTCCATCTTGTTTGAAGAGAAAAAAAACTTTTTTTTTTCTTTTAAAGTTCTTTAACCCGCAGACCTTTTAGTGTTCTGACAGTGGGTGGGGGAGTGGGGAATGTGGATGGACTGGGCGCTTCCCAATTAATATTAGATTGGTGTAATTAGTGACACACCTTAGATACACACAATAAACCTTACACCACAAAGTGATAATAGAAATAAAAGTGTACAAGTGCAGCTCAACTTCCTCTGGTGGGACAGTTCCAAGTCCCAGGATGTAGAATTTTCTTTTCTTGGGGTTGAGGAGGAGCGCAGGATAAGTTCATGATATGTGAAAAAATAAAAATATATATAGTGCAGATGGTAGATCACTGCTAAAAAGATAATCAATAAATGAAATGAACTCACAAAAATCGTATTGTATTACTGCATGTCAGAGATCCATCTCTCTCTGACTGGAGCCCTTTGTGTAGCTGGGGTCAGGATGCCTCTCAGTGGAGTGAATGATATGCAAGTGAAAGAAACCACAAATAGTGCATACTGTATAAACTATAAATATGTATTAGTCACAAATGTTAAGGAAACTCACATTTTCCATAAATTCAATGGGTGGTGGAGAGAACCGCCGATAGAAGGGTGGTGGAGTGTAAGGCTGCAGCCCGGTGCTTCCTTTCACTTACACCTCACAGTGTAGTTCCGCATCAGTCTCTGCGGTCGCGTCACTTCCGGTTTCGCGTCACAGGTGAGGGCAGGAAGCCAAAATGGGTCTGGTGTCAGCAGTAGATTGCCAGTCCTTCAGTGAGCAGATTCTCTCCAAACTCTAACTCTACGCGTTTCGCACACTGCTTCGTCAGTAGAGTTAGAGTTTGGAGAGAATCTGCTCACTGAAGGACTGGCAATCTACTGCTGACACCAGACCCATTTTGGCTTCCTGCCCTCACCTGTGACGCGAAACCGGAAGTGACGCGACCGCAGAGACTGATGCGGAACTACACTGTGAGGTGTAAGTGAAAGGAAGCACCGGGCAGCAGCCTTACACTCCACCACCCTTCTATCGGCGGTTCTCTCCACCACCCATTGAATTTATGGAAAATGTGAGTTTCCTTAACATTTGTGACTAATACATATTTATAGTTTATACAGTATGCACTATTTGTGGTTTCTTTCACTTGCATATCATTCACTCCACTGAGAGGCATCCTGACCCCAGCTACACAAAGGGCTCCAGTCAGAGAGAGATGGATCTCTGACATGCAGTAATACAATACGATTTTTGTGAGTTCATTTCATTTATTGATTATCTTTTTAGCAGTGATCTACCATCTGCACTATACTGTATATCTTTTAGTGTTCTGCCCGCATTCTCCACCATATGTGACAAACGGCTTACTCCGGGGCTCTGCCGTCTGTCCGGGACTGTTAGAACACGGTCTTTTAGGGTAGGTTAAATGACGAGGCGTCACGTGCTTTTCCTTTAAACAGGCTATGCCTGGTTTATTCAGTCCCAGGCATTGAGACTGCCACAGTGCATATAACAGAAACACAAGCAAACAAAACTTCTCACCTGAGCAATAACTTAACTTAGGTTTTCCCTGTCTCAGGGTTGGAGTGGCTTTTCCACTTCCAACAACAAAATAAGGAACTTTGCAGTTTTAGACAAAAAGGAAAAGAATGATTTAACCTGTTTGGGGAGAGGCTTTTCCCCTCTCTGCTTCCAGCAGCCTTCCCGCCTCCAGATTCTTGGGGGAGGGGGGAGAGGAAACAGAAATCGGGTACTTAAGACTGATTTCCTAACAAGCAGGACAGGTGACAGAAATCAGGCAGCAGACAAACTCTGGTCTGGATCGCTCATCCCTCAGTTCCAGCACTTGCCAAACTGTGGGATGGAGTGCATGTATTATGAGGCTGCACTTTTCAGCCTAAACAGGATAGAAACTGTTCAGTATCCTGGGAGCCCTATATATGGAATTTATTACCATCCCCTGGTTTTTGTCACAATATATATATATATATATATATATATATATATATATATATCATACAGAACACCTACAAGCTCAAATTGAACCCCCAAAATACCCACAACATACAGCACCGACAATGTTTATTCGACTAAAAACCGCACGGCTGGATGCGTGGCGGCAGCGTGGAGAAGCGTTGGGAAGCGGCTCGTTCGCGTGACGTCGGTGACGTCACAGTGACGTGCACGCCCGGCTTCCCCGGCTTCCCCGACTCCCCTGAAGGTTTGAAATGAGGTAAGCGGGGGAGCGGGGATGCAGAGGGGCACAGCAGGAGCCGCTAGGGGGTCGGGAAGGTATTTAAATTGCGCGCCGATTGGAGGGGGGGGAAACGGAGGGGACGCGGCTGGATGCGGCTGGCGCACTGACTATTCTCAGCACCAGCCAGAGTAAGTCCTGGTCATCCGGCGGCTTTTGCTTCAATAAACATTGTCGGTACTGTATATATAAGCATATAAGGTTCACAGAGGAGTGCTACTGAGCATGGCAATATGTATTTAAAACCAGAGACATAACATAAAACACAGACAAAGCTCAGTGCACATCCAGAAAAACTTATATACGGTACAGTGCCTAAATATACATGTATAAATAACTAATAAATAAAATGGTCTTTTAGTTTAACATTTTGGCCAAATTGTTGTAAGCCCTTGAGCCAAACTTCACGGCAGACCACGTTTCAAGGGTCCCTACACAATGTTAAACTAAAAGACCATTTTATTTATTAGTTATTTACAGGCATACCCCGCTTTAACATACGCAATGGGACCGGAGCATGTATGTAAAGTGAAAATGTACTTAAAGTGAAGCACTACCTTTTTTCCACTTTACAATGCATGTACTGTACTGTAAACATCATATATGTGCATTACTGATGTAATAACGCATTTGTAACCAAAATAAATACAGTAGGCTTTATTGAAATAAAATCTTTAATGTCAGCTGATTTTTCTTATGTGCTGACAGATACAACATGGATGAATGGAAAATTATTTTAAAAATATGTAGGAATGATGAAGGACAGGGCATATCTTCTACTGTACAGTATTTTTACTGAAAGGGCAGGAAGGTGAGGTGCATTTATTTGACTGACTGATATATTTTTGGGACTTATTTTTTGTGACTTTGGTGAAAACAGTACAGTACAATACTGTACAGTACAGTGTTTTACAATGCTGTGCTTCCGTAGGCCGCGCGTATAGTGCCCGCGACCGGCGACGTCACCCATCCCCGCTAGCGAAAGTTATATTTCGCTTTGCGGCGGCATCGCAGACTCCCGGGCATTTGATTTGTTCAGGGGCTGTCACATGAGGTGACAGCCCTTGAAAATCAAATATTCCCGGCTTCCAAAGTCCGCTCCGTCGCATTGCCGCTCTCGCGCTTACTATAAGCGCACGCGGGTGGCGGCAATGTGTCTGTTTTTGGGCGGCATCGCCGGCACTATACGCACGGCCTTACTCAGGTCCTTGATCAGCTTGGCTTACACGCACGCACTCCCTCAGTCACACACGCACTCCCTCAGTCACACAATCTCTCACGCACTCCCTCAGTCACACAATCACGCACGCACTCCCTCAGTCACACAATCACGCACGCACACGCACTTAGTCACGCAGACGCACTCAGTCACGCACACGCAGACGCACTCAGTCACGCACACGCAGACGCACTCAGTCACGCACACGCAGACACACGCAGACACACGCAGACACACACGCAGACACACACGCAGACACACACGCAGACACACGCAGACACACACGCAGACACACTCAGACAGACACACTCAGACAGACACACTCAGACAGACGCACTCAGACAGACACACTCAGACAGACACACACACACTCAGACACACACACACACACACACTCAGACAGACACACACACTCAGACACACACACACACTAAGACAGACAGACACACACACACTCAGACAGACAGACACACACACACTCAGACAGACACACACACTCAGACAGACACACACACTCAGACAGACACACACACACACACACACACACACACTCAGACAGACACACACACACACACACACACACACACACACTCTCAGGCAGACACACACACACTCAGACAAACACACACACACACACACTCAGACACACACACACACACACAGAATGCAGTAGAAGAGGACCTCCTCCTCCCCCGTAGCCTGTAACTCACATGCAAAGTTCCGTTCTGCTGCAGCAGCAGCAGGAGACTAGAGCGAGATCTGAGGAGGGAGGAGGGAGGAGGGAGGAGGAGAACGGAGGGAGAAAAGCCAGGAGCTGCAGTGCGGGCGGAATCACTGCTATAGCAGCTGATTGATGGCGCGCCCGATCTCCCCCTTCCCCCTGCCATCCGGCCCCGTTCCCCGTTACCCTTTAACTGCACTCCTACTCAGTTAGGGACCACAATGAAGGAGGTTGCTGTATTGGAGGTGCGCACGCACGCACGCCGCCCCCTGGTGTCCGTACTCGCGAAGCACGTGTACGTACACAGGGGTATGGTGTAACTAAAAAAAAATGTACGTACTTGCGAGTGTACGTAAAGTGGGTGTATGTAAAACGGGGTATGCCTGTATACATGTATATTTAGGCACTGTACCGTATATAAGTTTTTCTGGATGTGCACTGAGCTTTGTCTGTGTTTTATGTTATGTCTCTGGTTTTAAATATATATATATATTATATACTAGCTGAGAGACCCGGCGTTGCCCGGGATGTAATGTTCCCGCTCCTCTCTCTCTCCTCCCCCTGTCTCTGTTTGTCCCCCATTCACATCAATCCAGTCCCCCCCTCCCTCCTTTACAGCTTCATGCAGCGTGTGTGCGTCAGTCACTGTGTGCGCGCGCGCGCCAGTGAGTCTGAGGCAGAAACACAAACACACACAGACTGACTGACGCACACACAGTCAGTGTGTGCGTGCGTGTGTGCGGCAGTCAGTGTTTGTGTGCGCGTCAGTCAGTGTGTACGTGCGTCAGTCAGTGTGTGTGTGTGGGGGTGTGTGTGCGCGCGTCAGTCAGTGTGTCAGTCGGTGTGTGTGTGTCAGTCAATGTGTGTGTGTCAGTCAATGTGTGTGTGTCAGTCGGTGTGTGTGTGTCAGTCGGTGTGTGTGTGTCAGTCGGTGTGTGTGTGTCAGTAGGTGTGTGTGTGTGGGGGTGTGTGTGCGCGCGTCAGTCAGTGTGTCAGTCGGTGTGTGTGTGTCAGTCGGTGTGTGTGTGTGTCAGTCGGTGTGTGTGTGTGTGTGTCAGTCGGTGTGTGTGTGTGTCAGTCGGTGTGTGTGTGTGTGTCAGTCGGTGTGTGTGTGTGTCAGTCGGTGTGTGTGTGTGTCAGTCGGTGTGTGTGTGTGTCAGTCGGTGTGTGTGTGTGTCAGTCGGTGTGTGTGTGTGTCAGTTGGTGTGTGTGTGTCAGTCAGTGTGTGTGTGTGTCAGTCAGTGTGTGTGTGTGTCAGTCAGTGTGTGTGTGTCAGTCAGTGTGTGTGTGTGTGTCAGTCAGTGTGTGTGTGCGTGAGTCTGTGTGTGCGTGAGTGAGTCAGTGTGTGTGTGTGCGTGAGTGAGTCAGTGTGTGTGTGTGCGTGAGTGAGTCAGTGTGTGTGTGTGCATGAGTGAGTCAGTGTGTGTGTGTGCGTGAGTGAGTCAGTGTGTGTGTGTGTGTGAGTGAGTCAGTGTGTGTGTGTGTGAGTGAGTCAGTGTGTGTGAGTGAGTCAGTGTGTGTGTGTGTGTGAGTGAGTCAGTGTGTGTGTGCGTGAGTGAGTCAGTGTGTGTGTGTGCGTGAGTGAGTCAGTGTGTGTGTGTGCGTG
Source organism: Ascaphus truei (assembly GCF_040206685.1). Taxonomy (NCBI): domain Eukaryota; kingdom Metazoa; phylum Chordata; class Amphibia; order Anura; family Ascaphidae; genus Ascaphus; species Ascaphus truei. The sequence continues at coordinate 160,072 of NW_027457029.1, forward strand.
AGTGAGTCAGTGTGTGTGTGTGCGTGAGTGAGTCAGTGTGTGTGCATGTGCGTGAGTGAGTCAGTGTGTGTGTGTGTGTGTGTGTGCATGAGTGAGTCAGTGTGTGTGTGTGCGTGAGTGAGTCAGTGTGTGTGTGTGCGTGAGTGAGTCAGTGTGTGTGTGTGTGTGTGCGAGTCAGTGTGTGTGTGTGTGTGTGCGTGAGTCAGTCAGTGTGCGTGTGTGTGTGTCAGTAAGTTGTGTGTGTCAGTCAGTGTGTGGGAGGTGATGTGAGTGGAGCGCCGGGGAGGGGAGTCAGGGGAGGGGAGGTGAGTCAGCGGCGGGGAGGGGAGGTGAGTGTGATGGGGGTGTAGGAGGTGTGTGTGTGTGTATACCCGGCGTTGGCCGGAGGCAGGGAGGGGGGGCGTGAAAGGCAGGGGGAGTGAGCGCCGGGGAGGGGAGTCAGCGGCGGAGAGGGAGGTGAGTGTGATGGGGGGGAGGAGAGGTGTGTGTATGCCCGGCGTTGGCCGGAGGCAGGGGGGGGGGGGTGTCAAAGGCAGGGGGGGCGTAAAAGGCTGGGGGGTGCGTCAAAGGGAGGGGGGGCGGCGTCAAAGGGAGGGGGGGGTGGCGTCAAAGGGAGGGGGGGGGGACGTCAAAGGGAGGGGGGGGGTGGCGTCAAAGGGAGGGGGGGGGGTGGCGTCAAAGGGAGGGGGGGGTGGCATCAAAGGGAGGGGGGGGTGGCGTCAAAGGGAGGGGGGGGGTGGCGTCGAAGGGAAGGGGGGGGTGGCGTCAAAGGGAGGGGGGGTGCCGTCAAAGGGAGGGGGGGGGTGGTGTCAAAGGGAGGGGGGGGTGGTGTCAAAGGGAGGGGGGGGTGCCGTCAAAGGGAGGGGGGGGGGGTGGTGTCAAAGGCAGGGGGGGGGCGTCAAAGGCATGGATTCCTCCCCCTGCATTTCCTCACCTGGCAGCATTAAGTCCCTGCCGCCCTCCTCCTGCTCCTCGGGGATGTTGAGCCGTAGAGAGCGTGCTCTTGGAGGTGGGGGGAAAGGGGGGGGGAGGGGGCGGGGGGAGAAGTGGGGGGGGGAGAAGTGGGCGGGGGGAGAAGTGGGGGGGGGGAGAAGTGGGCGGGGGGAAAAGTGGGGGGGGGAGAAGTGGGGGGGGAAGAAGTGGGCGGGGGGAGAAGTGGGGGGGGGGAGAAGTGGGGGGGGTGAGAAGTGGGGGGGTGAGAAGTGGGGGGGGGGAGAAGTGGGGGGAGAAGTGGGGGAGCGACACACGCGACACCTACCTGTACTTCCGTGCGCCGCCATCTTCTCACTGTGCGCCGCAAGGGAGGAAGGGGGTCCTTCCGGGCGCCGCCATCTGTTCCAGTTGGAGCATCGGCGTGGAGGGAGAGAGGTGAGTTGTAGTGCCGAGGGAGAGAGGTGAGTTGTAGCGCCGAGGGGGAGAGGTGAGTTGGAGAGAGACCCAGCGTTGGCCGTGAGTTAAATTTCCAGCTCCCTTCTCTCTCCCTCTTTCTCCGTGTTCCCCAGAGGGGAGGGACAAACAGTGGACAGAAGGGGGTGGGGACGGACAGTGGACAGGAGGGTGGGGACGGACAGTGGACAGGAGGGACAGACAGTGGACAGGAGGGACAGACAGTGGACAGGAGGGACGGACAGTGGACAGGAGGGGGGGGTGGACAGGAGGGGAGGGAGGTGGACAGGAGGGGGGGGGGCAATGGACAGGAGGGGGGGGCAATGGACAGGAGGGGGGGGCAATGGACAGGAGGGGGGGGGCAATGGACAGGAGGGGGGGGGGGCAATGGACAGGAGGGGGGGGCAATGGACAGGAGGGGGGGGGCAATGGACAGGAGGGGGGGGGCAAAGGACAGGAGGGTGGGGGGCAGTGGACAGGAGAGGGGGGGGCAGTGGACAGGAGAGGGGGGGAGGTGGACAGGAGGGGGGGAGGTGGACAGGAGGGGGGGGCATTGGACAGGAGGGGGGGCATTGGACAGGAGGGGGGGCATTGGACAGGAGGGGGGGGGCATTGGACAGGAGGGGGGGCATTGGACAGGAGGGGGGGCATTGGACAGGAGGGGGGGCATTGGACAGGAGGGGGGGGGCATTGGACAGGAGGGGGGGCATTGGACAGGAGGGGGGGGGAGGTGGACAGGAGGGGGGGAGGTGGACAGGAGGGGGGGGCATTGGACAGGAGGGGGGGCATTGGACAGGAGGGGGGGCATTGGACAGGAGGGGGGGGGCATTGGACAGGAGGGGGGGCATTGGACAGGAGGGGGGGCATTGGACAGGAGGGGGGCATTGGACAGGAGGGGGGGCAGTGGCCAGGAGGGGGTGCAGTGGACAGGAGGGGGGGCAGTGGACAAGAGGGGGGTGCAGTGGACAGGGGGGGGCAGTGGACAGGGGGGGGCAGTGGACAGGAGGGGGGGGCAGTGGACAGGAGGGGGGGGCAGTGGACAGGAGGGGGGGGCAGTGGACAGGAGGGGGGGGCAGTGGACAGGAGAGGGGGGCAGTGGACAGGAGGGGGGGGCAGTGGACAGGAGGGGGGGGCAGTGGACAGGAGGGGGGGGGGCAGTGGACAGGAGGGGGGGGGCAGTGGACAGGAGGGGGGGGCAGTGGACAGGAAGGGGGGGCAGTGGACAGGAAGGGGGGGCAGTGGACAGGAAGGGGGGGGCAGTGGACAGGAGGGGGGGGCAGTGGACAGGAGGGGGGGGCAGTGGACAGGAGGGGGGGGCAGTGGACAGGAGGGGGGGCAGTGGACAGGAGGGGGGGCAGTGGACAGGAGGGGGGGGGGCAGTGGACAGGAGGGGGGGGCAGTGGACAGGAGGGGGGGGCAGTGGACAGGAGGGGGGGGGCAGTGGATAGTGAGACAGACACACACACACACACACACACACACGTGTGTCTCAGTTGATGCGGCGTTTCTCAGTTCCGTTTGGCGCCGGAGGTGGGGGAGCGACACCTACCTGTACTTCCGGGCGCCGCCATCTTCTGACTCGGCGCCGCGAGGGAGGAAGGGTGTCTTTCCAGCCGCCGCCATCTTAGGCGCCGCGTGGCAGCTGCCTGTTCCCCCGCTGGGGAGGGGGCGAGGTGATTTGGACCGGGGAGGGGGAGAGGTGATTTGGACCGGGGAGGGGGAGAGGTGATTTGGACCGGGGACGGGGAGAGGTGATTTGGAGCGGGGAGAGGTGATTTGGAGCGGGGAGAGGTGATTTGGAGCGGGGAGAGGTGATTTGGAGAGGTGATGCCGCTGGGGAGGGGGGAGAGGTGATGCCGCTGGGGAGGGGGGAGAGGTGATGAAAAATTTGCTAGGCAGCTATTCAGAAAGCTTCGATGAGTTGGTTAAATCGTGCGGGGAAGGTCGTGCGGGGAAGCCTCAATTTCTGGCTCCTGGTCAAACACATCATGCGTGAGCTAGCGAAAAGCTGCAACTTGCATTTTTTATAAAATCACCTTATTCTAGTAGCCTCGATTATCTGATCAGAGCTATGGAATTGCGATTTTATCAAAGATTCTTCTCGCCACACATGGCTGTCGAGAAGAGATCAGAAAGCAGGAGTTAGGAAAAAAAATGTATTTTTCCTGCATTGGATTGAAGCCGGGAGTCTCCGGAGCTGATACACATTAATATCAGCACCGGTGATACCCGGCATCAATCCCATGCAATAAAAATAAATTTACCGGCAGCTTCATTACCTTAGCGGTTAACCGCTAAGGCAATGAAGGGGTTAACTACCAGTGCCAGGTTTATTTTGGATAGTGGGGGTGGGTGAAGGTGGTATTTGACCTGTGGTGGGTGTTTAGGCCTTGCGGGGGGGGGGGGGTAGCGGGAGGAGATAACCCCTTCATTACTAACCGCTAAGGTAATGAAGGAGTTAATCCCTTCCGCTACCCACTCGGTAGGCATAAACACCCACCACGGGCCAAATACCACCTTCACCCAACCCCGCTATCTACAATAAACATTACAACAAAATACAAACACAATACTAAACAAAACGCTGATTCATTGCCAGTGTTGTTATTTATGCCCTGAATGGGAGCAAAGATAACCCCAATGGCAAGGAATGGGCACGCCCTTTATTCCCAACAACCCTCCTCAACACATACTGTACTCATTTGTACATTAATGGGCAAAATTACTGTTATCCAGATCTGGATAAGAGTGCATTTGCCCATTCAAAATAAAACATTATCCAGCATAACATAAATAAAACTTCTACTTACCCCTGCCAGGATGAAGGACGTCCTCATCACCGTCCTCTGCATCCATGTCCTCTGAGGGCAGCATTACAATAACAATACAATCTAATGGCCAGAACCCCTTAATCAACTTTGCGATTAGTAACCGCTAAAGTAATGAAGGGGTTAACCCCCCTCCCCGCTACCCACCTGGGAAGCCTAACCACCAAAACCCAGGGCAACTATCTCCACCCTCTACCCATTGATTGGCACATCATGCCCATTTAATATGGGCATGATAAGCCACTATAGCAGTCAATGGGCAACCAAAAAGAAATAACTGCACCAAAAAGACACAACGATAAAACATACCCAAGCACCTAAACACCAGAACTATAAAATAAATCAAACCTCTAAACAACACAACATTAAAATAATCAAACCTCTAAATAACACAACATTAAAAGAAATCAAAAGCCTAAACACCAGAAGAATAAATTAAATCAAAAGCCTACAGTAAACAACACATTAATAAAATAAATCAAATGCCTAAACAATCCAAACATTTAATAAAAACAAGCCTTACAGATACATAACAATTAACTCAAAACAATAAACAGAAATACAAAACATAACCATGAATCAAAAACAACAATTTGTTAAAACATGCCTTGCCAAAGGGGCACAAATAAATAAATTGGCAGCAAATGGCCAAACAAAAAAATTAAAATTCAAAAATACAATAAAAAAACCTGAAAAACAAAAATTACATACATTC